>NC_039259.1:20545280-20845280 GCF_003368295.1 Carassius auratus | reverse complement strand
TGTTTCTCTCTTATTAAGCATAAATAAATGTGGGTGAGGAATCCCCAAATGTGATTAAACATGGACCGGATCAGCCAGCAGCTAACACTGCTACTAACAGTAGTTAGAAGAGTGCAGCTGAGCCCAGGACTCTGATAGTGGGTGACTCTGTGGACCACTCCCAGCAAAGGGAACAAATATGTTTTCACGGATGCTTGGGCTAAACACATGGCTACAAAGATCTTGTAATACAAAAGGAGTACATTTCATCGACAACTTCAATCTTTTCTGGGGCCATAGGCAATTGTTTAAACCGAATGGCCTCCACCCAAACAAACTTGGTGCAAGAGTGTTTAAGGACAATATCTACTTCTCCCTTCGTCATCCTTCAGCAGAGTGTGTCAATCCATTCAGCACACACACACCGGGTCCGAGTCATCATGTGGTTGACATATCTCACAAGGACACTGATAACACCATGCAGCCAAAACAATCACTGCTGATAGACACTATCCCGGCTGAGCTCCGCCAGACTGACTGTGATGTATCAAAACAGCTACAAGATTCACCACCCAATGAAGACTTTCTGGAAAACAGCCAGGGAAGCCAGGACAACACATCACAGCCACCGGAAACACCAGAGTCACAGCCCATCTCACCAGACACATTATTCCTCTCTCCAGCATCTCCACTTCTGTGCTTCTCACAGAAAATGGAGGAATTGGTGTATGTTGGGACTAAACTCTCCCACTCATTCGCTGCTAGCCCGCAGATATCAACAAAAAAATGGCGGGCCACCCAACCACCAAAGCCTGTGGGCCCTGTTCCTATGAGAGCTCTCCTACCGTTGCCACAACGCCAGGGCCCAAACCCTCTATCTGCTGAAGGTGAACCAAAAACAACTGATAGCAGCTCTCAGTGATATGTGTCGAGTCCCCGCTATAAAAGCAGCAACATTCACAAATGCCTACAGAACACGCGGGAACCCAGTGTGCCTGTAGCTTTCTCCATTTCAGTTTTATCACGTGATAGAAAGTCTAAGGCCTTCTCAAGCTGAAGGGCAAACTCATCTAATCTGCGGCCTATTATGCACCCAACTAAGATTGATGTAAAGACACCAAGCACTGCCATCAAGTTAGCACTTTTAAACATTCGCTCTCTAAAAATAAATAATTTCTAATCATTGACTTTATAACCACAAACAATCTGGATTTTATGTTTCTAAATGAAACATGGCTAGAAGACAGCTGCAGTGCAACAATCCTTAATGAAGCAGCCCCTCCTAACTTCACTTACATGAGTGTTTGCAGGACTGTTAGGAGAGGTGGGGGTGTAGCTGCTCTATTTAAAGATGTCTATCAATGCAAGCAAGTGTCATTTGGTCAGTACTTGTCTTTCGAATATCTAGGGATTGTGCTGAAAGGTGCCCCACGCATTCTGTTTATTATTATTTACAGGCCTCCAAAATACTCTCCAGCCTTTGTTGAAGAGGTCACAGAAATGTTATCAATAATTTCCTCAGAGTTTGACTGTTTTGCAATTGCAGGGGATTTTAATATTTACATAGATAATGCAGAAAACAAAACTACAAAAGAAATGATAACGGTTCTAAACACTTTTGACCTGATTCAGCATGTGCATGGACCCACACACAAAGGTGGACACACTCTGGATCTAATCATCAGTAGGAGTCTAAACATTTCATCCATTGTTACTAACAGGGGCGCAGATGGGATTTTTTAACTGGGGGGGGACCAAGCTCTCCAGCAGTCAAATTTTTTCAGTCCAATAAAAACCATCACCTCGGTCATAGACGAGGTCTTTATTTTTTGTAACAATTCAAAAAAGCAAACTTTCTTATATTCTAGATTAATTGCACACAATCTGAAATATTTAAAAAATATTTTGTTTTAATATCTCATGGTTACGACTTCCATCTTAAGAAAATAAAAAATTCAGTATCTCAATAATTTTAATATTCTATTTTGAGGTTGATTAGTTTGGTAAATTTTGAGTATAAATACAGTGTACCTCATGGACTAGTTTAGAACATGCAACCACAATTATGGGAAAGACTACTGACTTGACAGTTGTCCAGAAGACGTTCAGCCTCAGAAGGAAATTGCTGAAAGGGCTGGCTGTTCACAGACTGCTGTATCAAAATATATTCATAGAAAGTTGACTGGAAGTAAAAGGTGTGGTAGGAAAAGGTGCACAAGCAACAGGGATGACCACAGCCTTGGGAAGATTATCATGAAAAGCTGAACTTGGGAGTGTCACAAGGAGTGCACTGAAGCTGAAGTCAGTGCATCAAGAGTCACCACACTCAAGACGTCTTCAGGAAAAGTGCTAAAGCTGTCACATTCCTAGAACCAAGCCACTCCTGAACCAGAGAATAACGTCTGAAGCATCTCACTTGGGGTAAGGAGAAAAAGAACTGGACTGTTGCTCAGTGGTCCACATTCCTCTTTTCAGATGAATGTAAATTTAGCATTTCATTTGGAAATCAAAGTCTGCAGTCTGGAGGTGTTGCTCCATTGTGTTTGATCAAGTCCAGAGTCAATGTAGCCATCTACCTGGAGATTTTGGGAGCACTTCCATCTTCCATCTGCTGACAAGCTTTATGGAGATGCTGATTTCCTCTTCTAGTAGGACGTTAGCACCCGCCCACAGTGAAAAAAACACTTCCAAGTGGTTTGCTGTCCATGATATTACTGTGCTTGATTGGCCAGCCCACTCACCTGACCTGAACCTCACAGAGAATCTATGGGGTATTGTGAAGAGGAAGAGAAGTAACATCTGTCAAACAATACAGAGGAGCTGAAGGCCGCTATCAAAGCAACCTGGTCTTCAGTAACACCTCAGCAGTGCCACAGGCTGATCGCCTTCATGCCACGCCACACTGAAGCTCCAACCAAGTATTGAGTGCATAATTAAACCTACTTCGGATTTTAATTTTGATTTTTCTTTATTTTTAAGTTTCCTACTTTTCAGTTTTCTAAGCTGTAAGTCACCATCAGAATTAAAACAAAAAAAAACTATTGAAATATTTCAGTCAGAAATATTTTCAGTCTGTGAATCTAGAATATAAGAAAGTTAGCTTATTTGAATTAAATTACAAAAAATAAAGAACTTTTCCATGAAATTAAATTTTTTTTGAGATGCAGCTGTATATGATCACTATGGTTACCGCTACAGGCACAAGTGAGGCAGCTACCAGTTCCTCGTAGGACCCCGGGGTCAGGAGTCATAGCAATACACACACAGAGAACGTAAACGTCAGTGGAAGCACCATCGTCATGTGTGTTTATTGACAACAGAACAGTGTGTAGTGAGAATGTGGGTTAAGCAATGGTTAGACTATTATTGTGCTTCAGCCTGCATCTGCCCAGACCCGATTCTTTAGCACCAAAACAAACACACCTATACACCAACAGGACCTGCTACGGTGGCCGAGAGAGAAAACATGCTGCAAATGACAAAAATACCTGTAAATTATGAAAACATCTTCATCAGTTTGACAACACGTGCTGCAAATACTCAGAATACAAACAAATAAAGAAATGTGCTGCAAAAACACAGACCAGGGGCCTGTTGCACAAAAGTAGGATAAGGGATTAAGCCAGGATATCTTGGTGATCCTGGCTCAATTGATCCCTAATCCGGTTGCACTAAAGCTGGATAGGGGGCAGGAGGATATGCTATGGTATAAATTACCATGGAGATTTATTCTGTGGAGCTAGCCTGCTCCAGACCAGGCTAAATTCCAGGATCTATTTAATCTCATCCCTAATGTCAGTCAGCAGTCGCCACAAATGGAAACCAATAGTTATTTCACTGCTCACTATACATTGTTATCACATATAACTAGACCCACTGTCGTTATTTAAACGTTTGTGATCATTAATTTCAATCATTTTGGATTAATGATTTTTAGATGATGTTGCTATCATTAGATAATTTACAGTTTCCCATAGACTATAAGGCTATATATAAAATGATAGAATATTAGGGCCACAGAGGGGAAAAAAAAAGACAAGTCATAATATTGTAACCAGTTGTTTTAAAGGAGGACAGTTGTTAAAATGACAGATGTGGGGCATTTCGTGAAATTGTACTTCAGTATGGTTTCATAAACAAAGACATGCTGATGTGCCAGAATATGAAGTATCACATTGTCATAACTATCAAAACTGTAAAAAGAATATGTTGCTTTACTGCAGAAAGAACCAGCCTCATAAATTTATGACTTTATCCTTTTTCCTCAGTGGGACCCTAGTACTCGGTCATATAAACAAATACACATTCCATATGAATATAAAAACACAATGTGTAACATTATGTTCCTTTATTGAATAAGGACAAAACAAAGCAGGTAAACTATCAGCTCCTTTCGAAACTGAAGTCACAGTGACTCTACAAGATGGAAAGCACAGAATCAAAGCATATTATACAAAATGATACATACACATTCAAAGGTATGTATATAACACACCCTGCATGTCTGCACACTAAAATAAATGCAGGACAAATCCATACACATCAACTGAACAGACAAATGAATGGATGCAGTAGCCTCCCTGCAGCCTTGTATTACACACAGTATACCGCACAAACATCATGAGGCCAAATTCCTAAAAAAAAAAAAACAACCCAAAAAAACCCTATTTCCTCTGCCACAACAGGACATTTTTTACCTAAATTGAAAGCACACATACTAACTAAAATAATTCAACACATATTGGTCCCTCAGCAGCCGACCACTGTCGTCATCAGGGAAGATTGCCGGATTGTCCCAGTCCATGGCTGGTGGCACTCTGGGGGCCCTCTCCTTCCTCAGGCAGGCTACATTGTGGAGGACAGCACAACCCACAGTAATATCACATGCCCTAACAGGGTTGACCCTTAATTTGTGAAGGCAGTGAAAGGGTGCCTTCAGGAGGCCAAAGGTCATTTCAACTCTGGCCCTGGTCCTGGCATGGGCATGGTTGTAGGCCTGCTGTGCTTCCTGGGGGTCTGTGAAAGGTGTCAGGAGAAAAGGCTGGCAGCCATACCCCCGGTCTCCCAGCAACACACCAGAGAATTCACCTGTCAACACAAAATCTCATCATTACTACCTCATGAACACAGTGATATTCTTGACACAGCCATGATGGTTATAAATAGGGGTTGTGTGGCTTACCTTGTGATAGGCACTGATAGATTTCAGAGGCCCGAAAGATTCTGGAGTCATGGACTGAGCCAGGCCATTTCGCCACAACATTGCTGATCACACAGTCAGCATTGCAGACCATCTGAAATCATAAGATGAGGAATATTACACCAATCAATGCACATCATTGGCAATGCAGAGTGTTCGTCAATGGACAATATCAAAAAGTTATGTTCACCTGAACATTAATGCTGTGAAAGGATTTCCTATTCACAAAATCGGCCTCATGGGCACCTGAGGGGGCTTTTATCCTTATGTGTGTGCAGTCCACTGCACCAATGACATTGGGGAAACCTGTCACACAAAGTAATGAGTATCCTACTATGTGTTAACAGTTGTCCTGTAATTTGTAGATCCTCTTACCTGCAATCCTATAGAACTCCTCTTTCATGTCACAGAGTCTTCTGTGGCCAGGGAAGGAGATGAAGACATCTGCTAATGCTTTGATAGCCAGACACACACTCCTTATTGTGCGGCAAATTGTGGCCTTGTTCAGCTGTTCTGCATCCCCCACTGAGTACAGGAAGGCTCCACTAGCAAAAAAGCGCAAGGCCACACAAACCATTTGCTCCACACTCAGTGCATGGCTCCGTGCAGTGCGGTGCTTAATCCTGGGACCCAGTAGTCTGCATAGATACCTGATGCCATCTGCAGAAAACCTGTATCTTTCATATAGATGGTCATCAGGGAAGGCCAGTGGGTCCAACCGGTCCCTGAAGACCCTTTCTCGCCTGAAGGCTCTCCTCAGCACAAGTGCTTCTTCATCCACCACATCTCGCAAGAATGGGCATGCCATTGTCAGAGCAGAAAGGAACACACAATTTTGGGCCTTCATATAGGCTAGTGGCCACACCTGTTGCGGGGGGGTGGGCAAAAGAGGCTGGTGCCTTATAACGATGACTTGGTTGTACTGATTGCTGTGAAAATAAAAAATACCTTAGAAAGATGCCACCGTCCTGTGTGCTCACAATAAGAGCTCATATGTCATGGCTCACTTGACTTTACGAGAATATACCTAATTTTTATTTTGAGCTGTGTCATCTTCTTGGAGCTGGGGGAGGAAAGAAAAATGATTAATACATTTGTGTTACAGTTAGCATACAGTGTACATTGAAGGCATATCTCACCTCCCGCTCAAGTTTTTTTATTTCAAGGTCCAGTTTCCTAATTGTCCTCTTTTTTATTTCGGACTCCAGTGCAAGATTTTCTAGCTTTTTCTTCTTGTACTGAATGTCTATGTCTGCCAGTTCTATTTGGCGCCGGAGGTGGTTGCCATACAACTTTCTGATAGCTTGTGAGCTCTGTGAACACAATACAATTAGCGCAGCTTGAATTTGGCAGGATGTGGTGTCCTTTTATTAATACGCACTATGTTGCCAGGCTGGTTTTCCCACTGTATAGCATCTGGGTCCTGTAAAAGAAATTAGATTTTTTGATTTTGATGAGGACTCCTCACCATTGTAGAGTAAATAGTACTTTCACAGTCTTAACATGATACCTCATGCCTTCTGGAATCCAGAGAGATGGTCTCCTCCTCATCATCGTCTCCATCATGTGCTGTTGCTGCTGCACTGGGGCTTTCACCCTATCACATTTAATCGGATTCATATTGAAGCCAGTAGACAAGACATGCCAGGCCTACAGTATGCCTTTGATGGAGTACTCACTGGATCAGCATCGTCTGGTGCTTGTGCTGGTGGCTCTAACAGGAACACAGTGCTGCCAGACACTGCAAGGCAATAGGTAAACCAAAGTCAGACAGTCCAAATTGATTCAATATGAATGTGGTTGTATTCCATGTAGAGATGGAAGGACATACCTTGAATGAAGCGGGTGGCATCTTGGGAGGAACCTATGCTCGTCTCTTTCCCCCCAGTGATCCCCTCTAAGACGGGCCTGCCTTTATTTAGCTCCAAGGCCATGTCCTCTGCTGGGGTAAGGTCAGCCTTTGGTGACCCACCACCCGTGCCTTGTCTGTGGGTATTCTTTTTCACTGCTAAAACAGTACAGACAATGTGTGAGCAGGCACCTTCTGGGTACAATATATGCTTGTGCTTTGTTAAATATTAGTCAGGGACCATACCATTCTGCAGAATGTTCTTGTATTTGATTTTGACCTGCTGCCATGTCCGTTTTGGCCCGTTCATGTTTAATCTACATCACACGCACACACACATTCTTTATCACAAGAACATTTAATGGAGTCACACTGACAAAAATGACTTGGTATTTTTGTATTGTTTTCAGTAAAAAAAAACAAAAAAAAAACATGTATTTTATTGATTTTCTAAATGACCTAGCAAAATAAGTATAGGTTTAGACCAAAAATATAAACTTCAAGTAAATGTGTGCTTAAAACAAGCAAAAAATTTAAATATCTGTCAATATAATAAGAAAAATTCTCTTGAAATAAGTTTACTTTTCCCATAAACACTTACTTTTAGAAAAGTTCTCTTGTTTCACTGGCATAAGTTTTTTGCTTATTTTCCTAGGTTATTTTGCTCTAGAAAATATTTAAGATTTTTTTTAGATATTTTTTTTTACTGAAAACAAAACAAAAATACTAAGTAAGAAAGACATTTTTGCAGTGCAGTGAGCAACCGACCTTGGGTCCTTTGAAAGGCGCTATATAAATTAAAGTGATTATTATTATAGCTCATCTATGTATTCAAGAAAATTTTATTTATATAGCACTTTTCACAATTGTTTCATTCTGTCAAAGCTGCTTTACATTAATAAAAGCAGGGGAAACACAAAAAAAACCGGTGGACAACATAATAAGCAGAGTACAACGGCTAAGATTAAACCGTACTGAGCGTAGTAACGTAAAATAATAATGTAAGGCTTTAATAATAATATATAGCTTTATACAGTGTGATGGAGTTACGTTACACAATTTCACTCATATATGCAGTGCATTTCAATAAAAAATGTAACCGTTTCATAATTACAGTACAACTGCGTTTTTGGAGATGTGAATTAAATATTTGATTTGTAATTGTGATGTTTCAGCGGAGCGGTGAGTGTGTAATTGTGCACTAATTACGCATTCAGGCGGTCTGCAATACTTTGCCACGCTTTTTCTCTTTGCTTTATCACTGTGGCGGTGTTGCCTTTCTTCTTAATTATATCTTTTACCTCCTCGTATGCCTCCATGTGCGGCTCTAGTTGCCATGGCAAATCAGTTAATCTGTGATCTGTGGCGGGGTCTATTTGAGTGAGCCGTGAGCGTGCACCTATCCAGGATTGGTTTCACCTGGCTTAATGAATCCGTGTCTGCTCATCCTGGCTTGGTCTTTGTGCAACCAATTAAGCCTGGACGCACATGTTTTGGCTTTATTGAGCTCAGCTGAATCATTTATCCCGGATGTCTTAATTCTACTTTTGTGCAACAGGCCCCAGATCGGAAATATTTAAGGGAACCGTTAAGTGACAAATGTGGCTGGGACATAATTTATAAATGTTTGCTCTGAAAAAAATATATTTTGTTTATTTTAACAATCCTGGTCATACGATTCCTTAGCTTTTTTATGGATATTATTAGCCTAAATAAGCTGACTAAATACCCAATTTCTGTACCTGTGAAAGGTTATGTAAGCTGGCTAACTTACTTTTACAGCTTACCTTACAAAAACTAACCATAGCCTGTGGTTTTACTATTGAAATGAATTAATTAATAAATACATTTATTATATAAAAAAGCTAACAAAAAACCATGGTATTTGTACAAATATGGACATACAAATGGTAATCAATACTAAAAAAAAAAAAAACTGTTTACATTTTCTTTTTGTTGGGGTAATTTCTTTGGTTTGAGTATTTGCAGAGCGTTTCTTTGTTTGTGTTGTGAGCATTCGTAGCTTGTTTTTGTATTTCATTGTGTTGAGTATTTGCTGTCAAACTAATGAAGATGTTTTCTTAAATTGCTGGTGCTTTTTCTATTTGAATGTGTTTTGTGAAGTTGAGCTCTCTGGGCTACCGTGCATCGCCCCTATTTTGAAATCTTAACCCCACACGTGCATACGCAACCATGGCAACAACGATTGCGGAAACATGCGAAGATGACACACAAGCATATTCAAACAAAAGCCAACATGGATAAGTTGTGTGAAACAACGCAAAATCGTTAACGTTACTCACCTATCAAAAATAAAACTCGGCGTCCGATTCGAGCCCTTCCCAATCCTTGAGTTTCTCTCCACCGCTGGAAAGCTGCTCCGATATTTACACGGGTCCTACCTCTTGCTTGATTGTAAGCCCTCTTTTTTATCCACCATCTCTCTCAATAAAAGCGTCAGCTAATTGACTAAATGTAAATGTAATGTAGTATGCGTCCTGTGCACTCAAATTGAGCGCGCCGCTCTCTTCTCGCTATCAGGACAAGATACGCCCCCTTACCACTGATTGGCTACAAGTGTGTTTTGGGACTCGGTCAGACACAGCGGTCAAAAGCGTGTTTCACACGTTTAAAGGAGCGGCGGGCCGGGTTTAATGTACATCGCGGAAACTCAGATTAATCTTCTGTTTACCAATATAACCTTTCATTGAGAAAGTGAGGGGGACGGATCTGGTTACTATGAATCTGGGGGTGTCATGTCCCCCCCGTCCCCAGTGCCATCTGCACGCCTGGTTACTAAGGACATAGCACTATCTGATCACTTCTGTATTTTCTTTGATATATTGATCTCTGCTACCACTGAATCTAGATATGTCTCTGTCAGAAGCACCGGCGGCGCCAGGGGGGGTCTTGGGGGGTCTCAAGACCCTGCCAAAAAATGTCTTGACCCCCCATTTGACCCCCCAGCCTCTTCCTGATTAAAAAATATATATATTCGGGATAAAGATCCAAAAATGTTTCTCTTCAAACTACGCAGAACAATAATAAATAATAATTATTTCGACATTTATTCATACACTGAACCGAGAACCGTTTCTGTCGGACGCGTCCGATTCGAGAACCGATGAGCTGATGATAACTGCGCATGCGTGATTCAGCGCGAAGCAGACTGACACAGAGCGCATCTGAACCGAACTGATTCTTTTGGTGATTGATTCTGAACTGATTCTTTGCTAATGTTATAAGCGCGGGTAAACCAAAGGCTTCATCGCCAATGACGGCATTACATCGAGCGCAAAATAACCGGTGAACCATTTTTTTTTCAGCTGGTTTATTTGATCGAATTGTCCAAAAGAACAGGTTCACTTGAGCACCTGCTCCTTTGCCCCTTAAGTGCCCTTTTGTCAAAGCAAAATTTCCTCAATTTTTTTTTTTTGTAATAACATAAACTTTTGTGAATGCCTGCCCACGCCCAATCATAATATTAGTACAATTTATTAATAATAATTTAGCCGTAAATAAAATGACCAACATGATGACAGTTCACCTGACTACGACCTCATCCAACCGGGAAGATTCCTCATGCTGCACGCGCATTTTTTAATTGCTAGAGGATATTTTCAACATCGTGGCAGCTGGTAAGTGGTGTTTCATTCTCACCGAAGTGATTTTGGTGTTTATTTACTTATTATTATTTTACAAGAACGATGTGTTGTGAGAACATGCAGATACGTTGTTTATATTGCTGTGTGTAGCCTGTAGTGTAGAAGTAACACTAGCGTGCTGTTTGAGGGAGAAAAGTTTCACAGGCATCGAGGGGTCTGGTCTTTTTTATGTTATTTGAATAAACTTTTATTATATTACAGTACTTATTTATTTTTAACACGTAAAAATAATTATCACAACACTGGTAAGGCTTATTCAGATTTTCTCATTCTCTGAATTATCATTATAAAAATAAAAACAATTCAAAAATGAATTAAAATATAATTATATTTTAAATGTGATGCAAATATTTTTTTCTACAAAAGCAACAGTGTTTACAACAGCACGACCACTTTAGCCTGTAAACTCAATAATATCTATCTGGAAATAAATGTAAAAATATCAATGTCAATAAAAATGCATAATATACCTGACATGAAAGTGCAGTGTGAAGGATATGAATAACAAATGTAGCCTGTCATTTGTTTACATTGCAAAGGTGTTTTTGTTGTTTAGTAGCAGAAATATGCAGTTATTAGCCATGTCCACTGTATTTTTTGTTGGTTTTCATGAGACCCCCCTCGAAAAGACCAGGACCCCCCCATTGCCCCCCCAATCAAAATTGTCTGGAGCCGCCACTGGTCAGAAGGAGATACATAAACGAGAACACAAGTGTACTATTTATGGAGGCTATATCTTTAACACCAAGCATTTCTGCAGATTCTGTTGATATTCTCATTGATTCCTTCAAGTCAAAAGTTAAGAATGTTATTGATGATATTGCTCCAATAATAGTCAGTAATAAAACAAACAGACAGAAATCAGTTTGGAGAAGATCAACAGCAGTTCAGACTATGAAAAGACAATGCAGAAAAGCCGAGCGGATGTGGAGGAAGACACAACTTGAAATTCACTATAGCATAAAGAGAGCCTTCATGCTTTTAATGTGAATCTAGCCACAGCTAGACAGAATTTCTTCTCAAACCTTATAAACAGTAACTTAAATAACACTCGTACTCTTTTTGCCACTGTTGAGAGACTGACAAACCCCCCAAGTCAGATTCCCAGTGATATGCTCTCAGACAGCAAATGCAATGAGTTCGCTTCTTTCTTTTCTGAGAAGATCATAAATATCAGGAAGGCGATTAGCACATCTTCAAGTAATGCAGAGGTCAGACAGATTTGGCCAAAATATCAAAAAGATACTATGTCTATTTTTTAAACAATTGATAGCAAAATTCTGGAAGACATAGTGCAGCAACTAAAATCGTCAACCTGTTGTCTTGACACACTTCCCACATCTTTTTTCAAAAGTGTGCTTGACTGCTTAAAAGCAGATCTCTTAGAAGTGGTGAATGTCTCACTTCTTTTTGGGACATTTCCAAACTCCTTAAAAACTGCAGTTGTTAAGCCCCTCCTGAAAAAGACCAATCTTGATAACACAATTTTGAGCAATTTTAGACCAATATCTAATCTTCCTTTTATATGCAAAATTATAGAAAAGGTAGTTTTTAATCAGCTGAACAAATACTTAAACTCAAATGGATACCTGGACAATTTTCAATCTGGTTTCCGACCGCATCACAGCACAGAGACAGCACTCATTAAGATAATAAATGATATTCGCTTAAATTGTGAGTCTGGCAAAATATCGATGCTGGTATTGCTAGATCTCAGTGCTGCGTTTGACACTGTTGATCATAACATACTATTAGAGAGACTGGAAAACTGGGTCGGGCTTTCTGGGATGGTACTTAAATGGTTCAGATCATACTTAGAAGGGAGAGGCTATTATGTGAGTATAGGAGAGCATAAGTCTAAGTGGACGTCCATGACATGTGGAGTCCCACAAGGCCCAATTCTTGCACCGCTCTTGTTTTGCCTGTAAATGCTTCCACTAAGTCAAATAATGAGAAAGAACCAAATTGCCTACCACAGCTATGCTGATGATACCCAGATTTACCTAGCCTTATCTCCAAATGACTACAGCCCCATTGACTCCCTCTGCCAATGAATTGATTAAATTAATAGTTGGATGTGCCAAAACTGTCGTCAGTTAAATAAGGAAAAAACTGAAGTCATTGCATTTGGAAACAAAGATGATGTGTTCAAGGTGAATGCATACCTTGACTCTAGGGGTCAAACAACTAAAAATCAAGTCAGGAATCTTGGTGTGATTCTGGAGACAGACCTAAGTTTCAGTAGTCATGTAAAAGCAGTAACTAAATCAGCATACTATCATCTAAAAAACATTGCAAGAATTAGATGTTTTGTTTCCAGTCAAGACTTGGAGAAACTTGTTCATGCCTTTATCACCACCAGGGTGGACTATTGTAATGGGCTCCTCACTGACCTTCCCAAAAAGACCATTAGACAGCTGCAGCTCATCCAGAACGCTGCTGCCAGGATTTTGACTAGAACCAGAAAATCTGAGCATATCACACCAGTACTCAGGTCCTTACACTGGCTCGTATATACTCGTATTTACTCGTATATAAGTCACTAAATGACCTAGGACCGAAATATATTGCAGATATGTTCACTGAATATAAACCTAACAGAGCACTCAGATCACTAGGATCAAGTCAGTTAGAAATACCAAGGGTTCACACAAAACAAGGGGAGTCTGCCTTTAGTTACTATGCTGCCCGCAGTTGGAATCAGCTTCCAGAAGAGATCAGATGTGCTAAAACACTAGTCACATTTAAATCTAGACTCAAAACGCATCTTTTTAGCTTTTTAAAAAAGTTTTAAAAAGTTTTAAAATTGCTTGTTTTATTTTTGTTATTATTTTTCTTCATTATTATTTTACTTTCTTTTATGTAAAGCACTTTGAATTACCATTGTGTACAAAATGTGCTATATAAATAAACTTGCCTTGCCTTGCCTATCAGACAAATACGGTCTGAGATTACACTCAATTTTCGTTCACACTCTGTACATCATAAAACAAAATAAATGTAAAATAAATAAATAAAACAACACTGAACACCAAATACATCACAAATTCTTTTTAAAACCACTAAACGTGGGGGGATTTTGAAAAACATACATTTATGAATGTAGAATTTCATGCCAGAAGTTAATATTAACAAAATAAAAGACATATTCAAGGATTTAGGCTACTAAAGTAAGTGTGAGTGGCTTATTAAAATAAAACAACAAGGACTTTTGTTTAGATGAAAAATAAAGAGCATATAGGCTAATCTAATTTTAAGGTAACTCATATACATAGATGAATCTAAAGATCCTGAAACAGTCCATACAGCAGCTATATATGTTCCAAGGGTAAGGTATAGAACACCAGAAAGAGTATCCGTCAGTTTATACTACAGAAATGATTGCCATATTTTTGGCTCTTCGGTAGGATGAACACGTTAATATACCTAAAGTAGTCATATGTTCAGACTCATTTTCAGCACTATCAAGTTTAAAGAGTGGAAATCTTCAACTAGACAATACATTTTGTCAGTAATTTTAAAGAGTTTGTTTAGAATACAAGCAAAAACAAATATTTATTTTGTATGGATGCACATATAGGAATAGAACGTAATTGTCACGGAGATGAACCCCGTGACGCACCCTCACCTGAATAATGACACACACGCATCCACCCACTCATTTAAACTGACTACATTACATTACCTTTAAGCCCCGTCCTTGGACTCTGTTCACCCTCACAGCTGCAACCCATCAGGACTGGTGTTTATAAACTGGACTATCACATCAGTTCAATGCGAAGTCTTGATTTGCTGTGTCTGTCATTTCTGAGCGTTATTACCCGGTTTTGTTTTCCTGTTGCTGATCTTGTCTGTTATCATTTACGAACCTCCACTGCCTACCTACCGACCCTTGCTTGTTTATTGGGCATTGATTCTCTGCCTGTGACCCTGACATTCTGCCTGTCCCATCTTTACGTATCTGCTCATCCTACGTTGTTTAAATTGCTGTTACTGACCATTGCCAGTACGACTACGAGTTTCTTAATAAAGCCTGCACATGGATCCCACTTTGAGTTCTGGTACATCACAGAAGACTTATGAAAGTCTTCGTACTAACATGGCGGCCCAAGCCAGTCAGATTGCTGCCAACCAACATCAGCTGAATTGACTGACGTCTATCACCGAGGAACTCGTCAAAGCAGTTCAAAGCCTTCACACTGTCCCCGCTGTCACACCAACACCTGACCCGTCCGCCCTTATTCACGCTGCAGAAACGCCATCGCATGTTAATCCCCGTCTCGCTTTCCCGGAGAAGTTAAACGGTGGCGCCAGCAAATGTATAGGATCTCTACTACAATGCTCATTGTTTGTTGAACAGCAGTCCACTCTGTATACCACTGATACTGGGAAGATCGCTTTTGTTTGTTCTCTTCTGACTGAGAAAGCACTGGAATGTATTACTGCTGTATGGGGTTTTGATGGGTCTGCATTTTCTTCATTTCAAGATTTTTTATGACGAGTTCAGAGAAGTATTCGATCATCCTAAGGAGGGAAAAGGAGCTGGAGATCGTTTACTGGAATTATCTCAAGGCAGAATGACGGCGGCTGATTATGCTTTACAATTTTGCATGCTGGCAGCACAGACCAACTAGGTGAGTGACACATTAAAAGTACTCTTTCGCAAGGGTCTGAATTATGATCTTCAAACTGAGCTAGCATGCAGAGACGAGGGAAGAGATTTAAATAGCTTCATCGAGCTCACCATTTCCATTGACAATTTGCAACGTGCCCAACGATCCAGGTCACGCCGCACGGTTAACCCAGTCTTCATGCCACCTAATGAACTAAATGAACTCATGCAGATTAATGCTTACCATCTTGTCTGTTGAAGAAAGAGAATGACACATTTTTTTTTTTTTTTATTGTTTATTTAAGAGGGACAATGCACATTAATTAACATTTTTTTGTTTTACACTCAAAATGTAAATGCGCCAGAGTTAGCTAGAGAGCTAATTTTCTTCTGTAGTCCCTTGGCAGGTAGACACAGCATCATAAAAAAAAACAAAAACAAAAAAAACATGTAAAACAGAAAACAATTTAACAAAATGTATACATAATAATAAATACAATACAAAGAAGGGCAATACCTAAGCTAAGATAAACCAACTATTAATGATTACAGTTTTGAGTGTTTTTAATCCATTTCTTAAGTGTAAATTTAAATGATAAATAGCTGGTGCTCTCTCTGAGTTCCATAGGGAGGCAGTTCCAATAATTTGAGGCCTGTACTGAGAAGACTGTTTGACCAAACTTACTGTATATACAGTACAACACAGTCTCCCCTGGTAACTGCCCTTGTTGCCCTGCCACTACTGTTCTTCTGTTGTATAAATTCACCCAGTGGTGGAGGTGCAAGTCCATGTAAAATTTAAAAAATAAGGTAGGCATCTAGGTAATGTAAAAAACTATCAAAATTGAATACATTATATTTAGTAATAATATTGCAATGATGATAGATAATAGTTTTTTTATTTAATATTTTTAAGGTTTGCTTATAAAGGGTTTATATTGGTTTAAGAGTTGTCACGTTTGCTTGGGACCAGCTTATAAAAAAATATGATATGTGAGAAAAAAATCATGGTATACATAAAAAGTTTGGCTGCCTCTGTTGTTAAATTAAGGCCTTATGTGTCTGAAGTTAGCCAGATTATATCTAATGGTTTTAGCCACCTTTTTAACATGCTTTTTAAAATTTAAATTAGAATCTAAAATAATACCAAGGTATTTAAACTCAGACACCACCATGAGTTTTTCTCCCTCAATAAAAACATCAGCCTGCTGTGCACTTTTTTGGACCTCTTAGAAAAGAACATACAGACTGTTTTGTTAATGTTAAGATGCAGATCTGACATTTCTAGCCATTTGGAAACATGCACCAGTGCTTCGGTTAATTTAGCTGCAGCCTGTTGTTTGTTCTTGGTATGCAAATAAAGAACTGTATCATCTGCATACATTTGCACATTAACAGATTGACAGACTGAAGGCAAATCATTAATGTACAGGCTAAAAAAGATAGGTCCCAATACTGACCCCTGGGTTACACCAATATTACAATCAAGATATGAAGAGTAAGAATTACCAATATGTACACTCTGTTTCCTGTTAGTTAAATATGACTCCATCCTTTTTATGGCCTCATCTGAGAAATTAAAAAAAGATAATTTTGATAATAGTGTCCGGTGATTCACAGTGTCAAAAGCCTTTTTAAGGTCCAGAAAAACTGCACCTACTATACCACCCTCATCTAATTATAACTTAATATTTTCAAGGAGGAAACAGTTAGCTGTCTCTGTAGAATGGTTTGTATGAAATCCAAATTGCATTGGATGCAAAGGGGTGTAGCCCAAGTTTAGATGTTTTTTCAGCTCTTCTGCTACCCATTTTTCGGTCACCTTGGATATCACTGATAAAATACTAATGGGTCTATAATTTGATACCATTGTTTTATCACCAGACTTATAGATCGGAGATACTACTGCTTTTTTCCAGGACTAACTGACAGGTTGATCAGATGTGCAATAGGGCGAGCAAGTGTGTCCCTGTGTAATTTTAAAAATGAGGTATCCAAACCATGTGAATCCCTTGCTTTTGAAGTTTTTAGCGAGGTTATGATTTGTATAACCTCTGATTCAGATATTTCCTTTATTTTAAAAATAGGTTTAGCTTTATCAATAGGAATAGATGTTATAGTTTCAGTTGGGATACCTTGAGCCTGCTCCCTGACTGAATTCATAAAGAAATCATTAAATGTTCTTGCTATCATATCATTATCTTGGGTCAGGATTCCATTCACTTTGAGTTCAGGTAAAGTTATCCTTTGTTCCTTATTCCGACCAGTTAATTTATTAAGATTTCTCCAAATAAGTTTCCCATTTCCTTGAGCTTCATTAATAATTCTAATAAAAAACTCTGCCTTAGACTTTCTTAAATTCCTTAAAACCTTATTTCGGAGAGTTGTGAAGGTGAGCCGGTCGCTACTATGCCCTGATTTTAGAGTCATCTTTAAAGCAAAATCTCTTTCTTTCATTTGTTGCCAAAGAATGTAATTTAGTCATGGTAAATTTCCAATCGGCTTTGCATGTACTGTGGTTTACCTGGCCATCAACGAAACAACTGCCCCACTCGTGCATCTACTTCCTCACAACGTTCGGTGAGTACTCCTCTCACCTCCATTTGTGATATACAGTGTGTAACCATTCCAGTTGAATTATGGATAGACGACAAACAAGTTACAACCATTGCATTACGTGACTCTGGGGCTGCTGGCAATTTCATTTCTGAAGAATTTGATAAGAAATATGACATTCAACTGATTTCATGCTCTACCTCTCTCTCAGTGGAGACAATAGATGGTCGACCGCTGGGTTCGGGATCCATCACTCACCTCACTCACAAACTATTGATGGCGGCTGGTTTACTTCACAAAGAGAGGATTCAATTCTACATTCTACCTACATCTCACACTCCTGTGATTCTGGGATTACCCTGGTTACATCTGCACGATCCACAAATTTCCTGGAGAGAGGGTCAAATTGTAAAATGGAGCAATCGTTGTCAACAGAACTGTCTTTCTCCAGTCTATCCCATTCCTGTTTGTTCCGTGTCACTCACTCCACCACGAGAGTCCATTCCCAACCTTCCAGAGGAGTATGCTGATCTCACAGAGGCGTTCAGTAAAGAACAGACCAACACCTTACCTCCTCACCTTAAATATGACTGTGCCATCAATCTTCTGCCCGAGCATTCTCCTCCAAAGGGTTGCATCTTCCTATTGTCTCAACCTGAATCCAAAGCCATGAAGGATTACATCAGTGTAGAACTCAAGAAGGGTTTCATTAGACCATCTATATCCCCTGCTTCATCTTGGTTCTTTTTCATGAAGAAGGATGGTGGTCTCCGTTCTTGCATTGACTATCGTGGATTAAACAAGGTAACTGTCAAGTTTTGATATCCACTCCCGTTGGTTCCTTCAGCTCTTGAACAGCGTCGTACTGCCTAGTACTACACCTAGCTAGATTAGATTTGGTGTGCATACAATCTCATTCACATTAGAGAGGGAGATGAATGGAAGACAGCCTTCTCCACAACCACTGGGCACTACGAATATCTCATTATGCCTGCCGTTTGGACTGGTCAATAGTCTGTCTGTGTTCCAGTCATTCATAAACAAGGTCTTCAGAGACATGTTGAACAAATCCGTGATCGTTTACATCGATGATATACTAATCTACTCAAACACACTTCAAGAACATGTACAACACGTCAGAGCAGTTCTCCAATGTCTCATCAAGTACCAATTATATGCCAAAGCTGAGAAATGCTAGTTCCACACAACCTCCACCACATTCTTGGGGTACATTATCAGTCCCGGAGGGAAGAAGAAGTTCAACGCCGTTCTTTACTGGCCTGAACCCACAACCCTCAAAGAATTACAACAATTTCTAGGATTCGCTAACTTCTAGAGAAGATTAATCAGAAACTTCAGTACTGTTGTCGGTCCCTCACTTCAATGGTCAAAAAAGGAACTCATCGACTACAATTGTCTGAACCCACTCATGAAGCATTTCAAACATTGAAACAACTATTCAGCAACACACCCATCCTCTGCCACCCTGACCCCTCATTACCTTTTGTTGTGGAGGTTGACGCTTCCAACACTGGTATCGGAGCTATCCAAGAACACAAAGGCTGATGCCCTCTCATGTCAGTTCGAGGAGGAAGATCCCAATAGATCCAGAACCCATTCCACCTTTTTATGTAGACATTGCCCCAATTCAATGGGACATTATGACCCTGCTTCAGCAGTACAGAGAACAAAACAAAACCCCAGCGACCTGTCCAGCCGACAAAATCTTCGTCCCTGTACATCTCCGAGATCAAGTCATCAGTCAAGTGCACTGGCATCCATCATCCGGACACCCAGGTATCACAGCAACCATCCATCAACTGGAGAACCACTTCTGGTTGGAATCATTACACAAAGACACAACCAATTACCTATATCAATGGAACAACTGTAACATAAACAAATCATCCAAACAATCACCCGCCGGTCTCCTTCAACCACTCCCCATTCCACACCGACCATGGTCTCACATTGCCTTAGACTTCATTATGGATCTTCCCAATTAACAAGGCTACACTACCATACTTACCATCATCGACCGATTTTCCAAGGTTTGCAGACTCATTCCACTACCCAAACTACCCACAGCTCTCCAGACTGCAGAACATCTTTGCAATTGGGTCTTTCGTTATATGGTTTACCCGAAGACATCGTGTCAGACCTCAATTCACCTCTCAATTATGGTCAGCTTTCTTCAAAGCCCTGAACGTCAATGTCAGCCTCACCTCTGTTTATCATCCCCAAGCCAACGGACAAGTAGAAAGACTTAACCAAGAACTGAACTGCTTCCTCAGAACCTACTGTAATCAGAATCAGAACCCTCAACTGGTCTAGCTCCTTTTAAATGTGTCCTGGGTTTCCAACCGCCAATTTTCCCATGGCCAGGGGAACCGACGGACGTTCCTGCCATGAATGATTGGATGACTCGCAGTGAGGAGGTTTGGAATCAGGCTCATGTTCACCTTCAACATGCTGTTCGAAGGCAAAGAGAGCAAGCAGACCGCAGAAGGCACCCAGGTCCCAACTACCAGCCGGGTCAATGGGTGTGGCTGTCAACACGGGATCTCTGTCTCCGACTTCCATGCCGCAAACTGAGTCCAAGGTACGTGGGTCCATTCCAAATCACCAGACAAATAACCCCACTTTAGCACTTCCTTACACATAACGTATTTCTCCTACTTTTCTTGTGTCCTTGCTCAAGCCCGCTGCTGGTCCCAGAGACGAGGGAGAGGGGAGGTCCCGTGAACAGGCCCCTCAACCCATTACCATTGAGGGCGAGGAGGCTTACCAAGTCCAGGAATTACTCGATTCCAGACGCCGGGGAAGAATACTGCAGTACCTGGTCGACTGGTAGGGGTACGGTTTGGGTAAACTCTAAGGATATTCTAGATCCCAATCTCATCAAGGAATTTCATCGTTTACATCCCGAGAGACAGGCCCCCTCCACCATGTGGTAGACCCAGGCGTCGCTTGCCTCCTCGCGCCTCCCCTGCTGCCTACCTACCGACCCTTGCTTGTTTACTGGACATTGATTCTCTGCCTGTGACCCTGACATTCTGCCTGTCCCATCTTTACGTCTCTGCTCGTCCTACGTTGTTGAAACTGCTGTTACTGACCATTCCCTGTACGACTATGAGTTTCTTAATCAAGCCTGCACATGGATCCCACTTCGAGTTCTGGTACATTACAGTAATGAATAGTGGATCAGATAAAAGCATTAAAATGTCAGACATCGTATTTAATACCCCAATGAGTAAATTAGAAATGAAAGGGCTAATTAAAAATAAATAAAAAACATAAAAAGATACGTGGCAAATTAAAGGGGGTGGTGAGAATAAAGGACGGCATTTATATAATATTCAAAGAACAGTTGGAAATGAAAGGAGAATTGTGGAGATAGAAAGGAAGATCTCGTCATAGAATTGGACACATTGCACTTAATATTAATTATTTATAAGAGGAAAAATATGTATCTGGACTTTGTGTTAAATGTGATCTTCCTGAAACTGTTGAACCTATTTTAATAAATTGTAAAAGATATGACAACGAAAGATTACAACTTACAGAAGCACTTAATATAGAAATAAATCAGACCTCATTTTAGAAATTGTTAAAGATGTGACTATAGAAATGTTTCACAGATTAAGTTTAATCTAAACGAGATTAATCTAAACGAGTTGATAAACAGTATTTAAAGAATCACTACTAAGTTTATTATCATTAATTTTATTTTTGTATTTCCTATTTCTTATGTTTGAGTTAGTTTTCATTAACATCAATGCTCCACACTCCTGCCCTGTAGGTTTTTTACCGGAGGCTTCTCAAACTCTGCCGCTGGATCTTTTTTTCTTTTGTTTAAATCTCTGTCACTAACAGTCTCAATTTTTAAAATGGTAGTTAGTGGTAAAGTAAAGCATAGTTTTGACAAGTATCAAATGCTGGTGTTTTAAAGTCGGGTCTGATTTATTTTCTTCGAGATCAGCGTAAATGCTTACCTCATTTTTCTTTTGTTTTAACTTTTCACCCGGCGTGACAAACGGCAAGTTTCTTGGTTTGTAACATTGCTTTACGTTAGCTTCTTTTTTTTTTTTTTGAGTCGATCTAACATTACCGGAGATGTCGTAACACCTTTTTTCTTTTTTTTCTTTTTTGACTCTGTCAGTAACCGTCTCGATTTTTAAAATGGTAGTTAGTATTAAAGTACAGCATAAATTTGACAAGTATCTTGTGCTGGTGTTTTAAAGACGGGGTACTGTATGATGTATTTTCTTTGAGCTCAGCGTAAATGCATACCTCTCTTTTCTTTTAACTTTTTCTAACATCGCCACAAACGTTAACTTTTCTGGTTTGTATCGTTGCTTTGCATTTGCTTCTTTTTTAGTTTGAGGTAAGGTACAAATGCTATAAAACTCTGTTACATAGTTTTCTTTCTTTTCTAGCTGTAAACAAAACACCTTTTTAAATTGCAACGCTACAAGCTCTCAAGTGTTGCTTAACGAAACTTATCTGTTAGTTTTTGGCTTGTTTATTTGTTTTAGATAAATAACCAGTAACCTAGTAATTTTTATTTAATTTGTTACAACTTTAACACCGTTTTTACTATTTTCAGAGTACAAAAAAATTATCATTACATTGTTTCCATTTTGTCTGTTTTGCTGTTAGTTTTCTTATTTAATTTGTAACAACTTTGGCACCGTTTTTAATGTTTTAAACAATCATTACATTGTTTCTGTTTCATCTATGTTTATACAATTTTTCTTATAGTTTTTGACTTGTTTAGTCGTTTTAGATAAATAACAAGTAACCTAGTTTTCTTTTTATTTAATTTGTAAACAACTTTAACAATGTTTTTACACTTTTCCAACCATGAAAACGATCATTACATTGTTTCCATTTCGTCTGTGTTTATAACATTTTTATTGAAATGCACTGTGTACTTAAAACCTTAATAAAAACTTCCCTTATTTCACATTTTAATGTTTAGTAAAAAGCACATAGCTTCCCAACACAGACACACACACACACACACACACACACAAAAACTTCTCCCTCCCTGCGAAATTCCTTCTTAGGTTCATAAGTTCATATTTAGGTCACTGGCTGTACAGGGAGGGGAGGGGGTGTACAAACAGGTGTCCAGAACAGATGGCTTTTATCAATCAAATTTTTGGAGACAATGCGTACCTGATCCCCTCTGTCGGCTGTTACACTATCATAAGAATACACATGAGAATCAAAAGAAAAAAAAAAAAATAACATGAGGCCAGCACATGATTTACACTATCTATATTGTCAGCCTTCACATTCAAACAATCATAGAACATTTACATGTGTATATGACACCTATTGACAACCTAAGCTCAAGCTCCACTCTTCACCACAATGGTATCCAATATATATATATATATATATATATATATATATATATATATATATATATATATATATATATATATATATATATATATGTGTTGTCTGAACTCTTTCAAAATGTTCAAAATAACTAAACATTAAAAACTTAAACTCTAACAGGCCTTTCTATTTTCATACAATGCAGAAAACTAATGCAACTCTGCACGAAGGCACTAGTCTGAATAGCAACACAGCTTGGATCAACAAGAGTGAATTATGTTCAGGGAACATTCAGGGAACATGTCCAGTGAAATTGTTCTGATCTCATTAAATTAGCATGAATTTTACTCATCAGTACATTTAACTTAAAGTTAAAATAAATCAGTTAAATGCATGGAAATATGTGTCATAATTTTATTAAGTTAGACAAACAAGCAATTTTTTGGAGTGTAATGTGCATTAGCCACAATGTTAACTATTTAATCTGCAAATGTGAAGAAATGCATTTGTACATGCATAAATTACCAAGAACAGTAATTCCGAACAGTGGTGTCGATCATTGTCAGTTAATGTTAACTAATGCATTAATTAACATTAATTTGACCATATTGTAAAGTCTTTTCAAAGCTCTATAGTCAATGCAACCCTTCATTCTTTGTCCTTCTTGACCATGAAGAAGAAACTCAATGTTATCAGTTATCTAAATGGATGGTAAAGACATCAATCAATGTAATAATATGACAAGGAAATGTGACGGTGGGTAAAAGGACAGTCTGGAAGCAAATGCAAGTTTACGGATTTAATGGGAAGATATGAAAATGAGTACACAAACAAACAATGACGATGAGACAGCGACACTCCGAGGAGATGGTGAAGAGGTGAGGAATCCAGCTGATGGCGTGTAGGCAGCAGGAGAGTGTGGCACAGGAACTGCGGGGAATAGAGCCGAAGGTAAGTGTCCGTGGCTTAGTGAACGTGTGGAGTGTGGTTGAGGTTCTAGGGAAACACAGACATCCAAACGCAAACAACACTGAGAGCCAGACGAACAGGGAAACCACATCAAACATAAGACAACGATCTCACAAACACAAGACGTGAGACAAGCAAATATATAGTGGATGAGTAATGAGTGGCAGCTGTTGCTGATACAATTAACGAAGACGCCCACAAACTAATCAGTGCAGACGCGGAACACACAGAATTCACCACAAAGTGTAAACACCCCGAGATCACGGTTTACCAACCGTGACAGTACCCCTCCCTCTAAGAACTCCTCCTGGAGTTCCCAGAAGGGCCTAACTGCTGATTGTAGTCATCAATAAGGGAGTGATCCAATATGTCCCTAGCAGGTACCCAACTCCTCTCCTCCGGACCGAAACCTTCCCAGTCCACCAGATACTGGAATCCTCGTCCCCTCCGTCTCGAGTCCGGAATACGATTAACTGAATATGTCGGTTCCCCATCTACGAGACGCGGCGGCGGGGGGACCGGAGTAGGCGGATTAATACGTGCATAAAACACGGGTTTAATTTTGGACACATGAATGGCAGGGTGTATCCTTACTGCGCTCCCTCACCCGGAGCAAAGTCTCACGGGCTCTGGTCCAGGTGCGGTGACACTTCTGGACAAACGCGTGAGTGGAGGGGACCGCGACTTCAGATTCCAGACTGGGAAACGCTGGTACCCTACACTACACTGAAACGGAGAGAGGCCCGTAGCTGACACTGGCAACGAATTGTGGGCGTACTCCACCAATAGAGAGTTGTTGACTCCAGGAAGAAGGATTCTTGGAGACCAAACATCACAATGTCCGCTCTAAATCTTGGTTGGCTCGCTCAGATTGTCCGTTGTTTTGGGGATGATAACCCGACGACAAGCTAACTGACGCTCCTAACAATTTGCAAAACTCTTTCCAAAGTTTGGATATGAACTGAGATCCCCTGTCCGAAACCACGTCTATCGGGAGGCCATGAAGCCGAAAGACGTGATCTAGAACAGTGACTGCTGTCTCCTTGGCTGTCGGTAATTTGGGCAAGGGAATAAAATGTGCTGCCTTCGAGAACCGGTCCACTACAGTCAAAACCACCGTCATGCCAATAGAGGGCGGGAGGGTGGTAACGAAATCTAGAGTTATATGGGACCAGGGTCTCGAAGGGACAGACAGCGGTTGAAGAAGCCCATCAGGAGGTCGGTTAGATGACTTACCACTGGCACAAACTGAGCAAGCCAAAACAAAATTCCGGACATCGCGAGCCATACGTGGCCACCAGAATCGTTGTCTAACCAACCCATTAGTTCTACTTATTCCTGGGTGACAAGCCACATTAGAACAATGACCCCACTGAACAACTTCGGACCTTAACTCCTCTGACACAAATAAACGGTTCAGCGGGCAACCGTCTTGGCCTTCGACTCGACCTCCCATACGAGTGATGAGACCACTAATTTCTCATGGCAAAATACACTCTGAAGTAAAGGGACGGGCGGAGGGATCAAAATGATAGACAAAGAATCGTGTTTGACATTTTTGGAACCCGGGCGGTACGATAGGGTAAATTCAAAATGGCCGAAAAAAAGTGCCCACCAAGCCTGCCTGGAATTGAGTCTTTTGGCAGTTCTGCTGTATTCTAAATTCTTGTGATCGGTCCAAACAATAAAGGGAACCCCTGAACCCTCCACCACCATCCAATAATTATCATAATTACGTTCGGCAGGAGATAGTCGATGTGAAAAAAACGCGCAAGGGTGTACCTTATCGTCCGAAGCAGCGCGTTGGGACAACACTGCTCCTACCCCCACCCCTGACGGTTGACCTCCACCACGAACTGCCGTGTGAGATCAGTGGCCACAAGGATGGGAGCCGAAACGAAGCGGTTCTTGAGGTTAGTGAACGCAGCTTCAGCTGCGTACGACCACCTGAACGGAGTACTGGGGGAGGTCAGGGCTGTCAGAGGTGAGGCTAGTTGGCTGAAATTAGGAATGAAACATCTATAGAAATTGGCGAACCCCAGAAACCGCTGTAAGGCCTTACGGGAGTCTGGAGATGGCCAATCTATCACAGCCTTAACTTTGTCAGGGTCCATACGTATTCCCTCGGACGAAACGATATACCCTAGGAAGGGAACAGACATGTGCATGGAATACGCACTTCTCCGCCTTGACAAAAAGCCCATTCTCTAGTAACCTCTGGAGCACTCATCTGATGTGTTGAACGTGTTCCTGGAGAGATGAAGAAAAAAATCAGTATGTCATCCAGGTAGACATATATAAACTGATTTACCATATCTCTCAACATGTCATTCACTAGTGCTTGGTAAACCCCGGGCGAGTTGGAGAGCCCGAACAGCATCACCAAGTACTCAAAGTGCCCTCTAGGGGTGTTAAAGGCAGTTTTCCATTCACCCCCCTTCCTGATGCGGACCATTATGTAAATCCAATTTTGTGAATATAGATGCTCCCTCCAACCTCTTCAAAGCTGAAGACATGAGTGGTAAAGGATAAGTATTCTTAATAGTAATGTTGTTCAGCTCTCGGTAATCAATGCAAGGTCGCAGCGAACCATCCTTCTTACCCACAAAAAAGAACCCTGACCCCGCTGGAGAAGAGGAAGGACGGATGAACCCAGAGGCTAAGGAATCAGAAATGTATTTCTCCATGGCCTCCCTCTCAGGAATAGAAAGAGAGTATAACTTGCCCTTAGGCAGAGACTTACCTGACACTAAGTCTATGGCACAGTCGTAGGGACGATGCGGAGGAAGAGAAGCAGCACGGGACTTACTGAACACTTCCTTCAGGTCCAGATACTCAACGGGCACGTTTGGCAAAACCATGGTCTCCTTCTGAAAGACAGAAACAGGAACAACAGGACAAGCAGAAACCAGACAAGACTCATGACATCTTTCACTCCACAATGTGACAGTGTTAGAACCCCATTCCACTTGTGGATTATGTTTGGACAACCAGGGGTGACCTAAAACAATGGGAGCAACAGGGGAGTCCATGAGAAAAAAGGATATGGTTTATTGATGGTTTCCAGATGTGATCAGTGTGATGGGTTCTGTATGGTGATGTGAGGCAGTTCCTGGCCGTTGAGTGTGGTGACATGGATGGGGAGAGACACAGGAAGGACAGGAATGTTCAGGTGATGTGCAAGTGAGGAATCAATGAAATTACCTTCGGCTCCGGAGTCCAGAAGGGCTTGACACTCATGATGTTGATTCCTGCACCGCAGTCTCACCGGAAGGAGGGTCGATGATGTTGGTGAGGACTTCTCAGCGGAGATCCCACCTGATAGTAGCCTTAAATTTACTAATCGGGCTGGCTCTTTTACCAGGCATGAGTAGGTGTTATGATCAGAGCCTCCACAGTACAAACACAGTCCTTGGGACCTCCGTCGTTCCCTCTCCCTCCGGGACAGCCGAGCTCTACCCACCTGCTCGTGATCGTCGACAGAACCGACCGTGTTCTCTCGACTCAAGCGCCCCTAACAGGAGAGATGGTATATCTAGAAGGACTGGGTTGGCGGCCCAGGCGATTAATCCTTGCGTCAACTCGTAACGCCAGTTCAATGAGTCCATTGAGAGTGGGGGGCAGCTCGAGGAGGTAGATCTCCTGCTGAACACGGTTGGATAACCCATGCAGGAATCTATCCCACTGTGCCGCCTAGTTCCACTGGCACGCAGCCGCCAGGGTGCGGAACTCGATAGAGTTGTTGGTGACGGAAGATGAACCTTGCCGGAGTTCCAAGAGACGATGGGTGGCCTCCCAGTCGAAGACTCTCTTCATCTCTTCGGAGAGGGTGTGGAACGAGGCACAACATGGGTGTTGATTCTCCCACACCGCCGTCCCCCATAAGGCAGCCTTGCCAGACAATAATGTGAGTGTAAACGCTACTTTAGACTCTTCTGTAGCGAAGGTGCAGGGTTGTAGGGCGAAATGCATCGAACACTTGGTAAGAAAGGTTCTACAAAACGCTGGCTCACCTAAATAGTTCTCCGGAGCCAGAAGTCGCGGCTCTGGCCGGAAGTGGTCCTGGGGAATCTCCCGGGGGACGGACGGTGCAGGCGGTGCGATGGGCACAGTGGGAGACGTGAGCTGATGGATCTGCTGGGTGAGCTCGGACACCTGTGCCACCAGCGCTTGAACAGCGCGTCCGGTGTTCAAGATGCTCTCCTGCTGCTGATCCATTCTCTTGACACTGTGGTGCATGAAGTCGGTGAGGGTATTGGTGCTCGCTGCTTCCATGGTGGTGAGATCATTATGTGACGGTGGGTAAAAGGACAGTCTGGAAGCAAATGCAAGTTTACGGATTTAATGGGAAGATATGAAAATGAGTACAAAAATAAACAATGACAATGAGATAGCGACACTCTGAGGAGATGGTGAAGAGGTGAGGAATCCAGCTGATGGCAGCAGGAGAGTGTGGCACAGGAACTGCGGGGAATAGAGCCGAAGGTAAGTGTCCATGGCTGAGTGAACGTGCGGAGAGTGGATGAGGTTCTAGGGAAACACAGACATCCAAACGCAAACAACACTGAGAGCCAGACGAACAGGGAAACCACATCAAACATAAGACAACGATCTCACAAACACAAGACATGAGACAAGCCGATATATAGTGGATGAGTAATGAGTGGCAGCTGTTGCTGATACAATTAACGGAGACGCCCACAAACTAATCAGTGCAGACGCGGAACACACAGAATTCACCACAAAGTGTAAACACCCCGAGATCACAGTTTACCAACCGTGACAGAAAATATAAATTGAATTAAATGTAGAAATAAAAATAATAGAAATAATCAAATCATATGGAAATAATCTAGCATATTATAAAGAATGAATAGATAAATTGTTCTACACAATCTATACAAGAATTAAGTTTTATTTTTTTTAGAAAATAATTGCAGTAGCAAAATCACAGTTGTATGGTTCCAAAACTATAAAATAAACAAATACCCGTGTGAATACTGCCATTCATCATAATTATTACCAAACTATTTTATCCACTTATAGTTTATTTATTCCTTCACAGCTTATTTGTCTGTAACTGTCTATGGAAATTATTTGTTTTTTAAGAACTCAAATGTGTTTTAAAATAAGACATTGCAACTCATCCCATATATTCAGTGTGTTCTCAAGGCATCGTTAGGATTAGGAGAAACAAACTGAAAACGTAGTTCATTAGGAAAATCTGTATCTTTGTTTTTATAGTCCTGTGTACATTTAGCACACAGCAGTTTGCACCAATTGGCCCAAAAAAATCATATTTAGTTAATTAATTATAAGAAATCAAGATTAATTAATTCATGAAAAGAAACACATAGCCTTTAAACCTGTGAAAACTAAGTGTTTACTTTCTTCTTATAGGTGAATATTACACAGTTGTACTCGGTGTGTAAGACAGTTCAGAATGGCAGCCTATAAATAGAATTACAAAAATAACTTTGAATATAGACAGAAGAGGAATACTTAACATTTTCTGACAGGATGAGAAAATAATAAGATTCTGTCAATAATTATCAAAAGCATGCATGACCTGGTTAATTTCATGTCCTATGAGGTCTTGGGCCATGTTTTCTTTCATTTAACCATATTGGTTGTGTCTATAAGAGAGCAAGTGTTGTATCAGATCATTCGCATTTGACATCTGCTGTGGAGCTCAATCATTTGGGATGCTTCTCTTTCTTTACGCACTCCTTTTCCATCAGCTTCATATAAAGGCAGAAAACACTCCTTGTTATAAAATGGGAGACCCTAAATACCCGCTGCTTTCCAAGGACGGAGATGTAACTATTGGAGGGATTTTTGCAATCCACAGAAAGGAGACGCTACCTTCTTTTGAGTTTACACAAAAACCTCAATATCTGTTATGCTCAAGGTGTGTTACAAATGATGATTTAAGAAAATTTAAGTTTAATAAAAAAACAATTTTAACACAAGCTGTTTTAAATAACAACAATAATAATAATAACAATAATAATAATAATAATAATAATAACAACAATAATACTTATTAATTTTATTAAGATCATATATATATCTGCATCTATAAATTGTTTTTAACAGCAAACTACCAAAAACATCTGTAATTTTATCGTTTGAATCATATTTGAAAATAAATAATTATTATCCCTTATTTCTCCACCTCATATATATAAAATTTAGTTTAGCCTAATAATTTAATGTTTCATTTAACAGTGTGAATCTGAGAGATTTTCGTCTGGCGCAAATCATGATCTTCGCAATTGAGGAAATCAACAGAAGTGAAAGTTTGCTTCCAAATGTTACTATTGGATATAGAATATATGATACTTGCGGATCAAGATTGTCTACAATGAGTGCAACAATTGGAGTGATGAATGGTCAGGACTTTGGACCAAGAGACAGATGCAATGGACGTACTACTTTACATGCTATTATAGGAGAATCAGAATCTTCTGCCACGGTGATTCTGTCAAGAACTGCAGGACCTTTTAAAATTCCAGTGGTAAGGAGCAGTAATACTAAAGGTTTGATGATTACCATTTGACTTTGTCATTGTTTTCTGTGCTTTCTTTTTCAGATAAGTCCCTCAGCCACTTGTGAATGTCTCAGTAATAGGAAATATTACCCATCATTTTTCAGGACTATTGCAAGTGATTACCACCAGAGCAGAGCACTTGTATACATAGTGAAGCACTTTGGATGGTCCTGGGTAGGAGCTGTGAACAGTGACAATGACTATGGAAACAATGGAATGGGTGCATTTCTTCAAATAGCCCAGGAGGAAGGGATTTGTGTGGAGTACTCTGTGAAATTCTACAGAACAGAGACAGAAAAACTAAAAAAAGTGGTAGACACAATTAAAAAAGGCACAGCAAAAGTGATTGTTTCATTTGTTTCATTTGTTGAGATGGGCTTACTTATTGATCAGTTAAGTATTCAGAAAATTGCAGGCTTTCAAATGATTGGTGTGGAGTCATGGATAACTACAAAGAATTACATCACTCCAAATAGTTTTAATTCGTTGGGAGGGTCACTTGGATTTGCAGTGAGAAAAATCTATATTGAAGGGTTTGCAGATTATGTTAAGAAAGAATTCTGGGATACAGCTTTTCCATGCTCACAGAGTGAGGGGAATTTTTCTCAATATGCATTTAATTGCAGCAGATATGAGGAACTACTTGACCAAAAAAACTACAATGAAGACATACTTGAACAAAGATATGCAAGCAATGTCTATAAAGCAGTTCATGCTGTAGCTCATTCACTACACAGTCTGCTTAAGTGCAATGAACAAGAAGGATGTGAGAAAAACCTGACGATACAACCACAGGAGGTAAAAAATTTAAGACATAAAAGATAAAATAAAAAAGAGGGAGCATTATTTTTGTTACACATTTTAAATGTCACAATGATAATAACAAAACTGTGTGTTTTCTTTTTTGCTAGGTCGTTGAGGCTCTGAAAAATGTAAATTTCACTATAAAGATGGGAGATCATGTGTGGTTTGACAGCACTGGTGGTGCAGTAGCCCAATATGAAGTTGTGAACTGGCAGCAGGACTCTGATGGATTATTCCAATTTAAATCCGTGGGATACTATGATGCCTCCCTTCCCCCTCTCCAACGCTTAATGCTTAATACTAAAAATATAATTTGGGCTGGAGGAAAACTGAAGGTAAATGCCAATAATCTGTTTCTGCTATAGGGATATTTTAATCTTGGAAGCCGGGAACACCATTTTAAAAAGTAAAGAGTAAATACAAGTAATAAGCCTTGATGAAAGGCATGTAGAATACATTATTAGTTTAGGAAAAACAAACAAACAAACAAAAAACATTGTTTTGATTACTGCCATTTGGTTTGAAATCATCTATTATGCCATTAGCTAAGAGTCACATATACAATAATGTAAATTTACAATAATTTACAATAATGTTGTAAGGCATTAGTTATCTTGAAAAAAAAAAAAATAGAAAGTTGAAATAAAAAATAAAGAATATAATACTTTTAATAGCATTTATTATTCTTTTGTATAAATGTACTTTTGTTCATTGTAAGTCCTAGAGACATGAAACCAAGACAGATGGTAGATCTCAGTTTGGAAAGACATTGACAAGCTATGGCCCCAATTGGCAAATAGTGGGAGCTACAGCAATCAAAAACCTGAAATTGCTTAATAACTCAAGACGTTTTATTGTAATCTCAAATTTTTAAATATTTTCCTAACACAAATGTTTAAGTAAGTGTATTTGTTCATAGCTAGTCTATCATAAAGTATTATCCAATGTGGTAACACTTTATAATAACTCTCATTAATAAATCATTGACACATTATATTGCACATATATATATTGCACATGTAATGCATTACATAATGTATAAATATAATAAGTTAATATAAATTCACATAGCTAGAAATGTGAGCTTGTTAAAGCTTACTAATGTACTTATTAAACATTACCTTATGATTAACAGATCATAATTTAATATGATTTGAAATGCTTTCAAATGTCATTAAAGGGGTCATATGACATTGCTAATGGTGTAATGAAATGTGTTTATGCAGTTTAAACGCGTAAAGTTTTACAAAGCTTGTCATTCTGAAAAGTGAGGTGTATACTGACTGGCCAGCTATCCAGTGTGTTGTGATTGGCTGAATGACTCAAGTGTGTGACAGAAATTGTACACCCCTTACCATACTGTGAAGCCATTTCCCGGCACGACGAGACAAAACCAATAAACCCATTACAAAAGAGGCATTTGTTGCATCCAGTGGGGACATAATTATATAGTATAATGACTTAAGGCCCATTCACACCAAGCACAATAACAAAAAATATAACGATAAAGATATAGTTCTAAAAATCGTTCGCAATATTAAAGAATAGCAGAGTCCACACTACAACTATAACGATAAAGGCATAGAGAAACAAAATCGTTGGAATCATTTTCAGAACGATTTTTAACCATGATTGGTGAAACGACAAACAACAAGCATTACTCTACACTGCTAAAAAATCACATTTGAATAAGTGGGAAATTCTTTAACCCTTTCGCACGTGAGTTTAAAATATTCTAGCTGAGCCCCCAGTGTGAGTTTTTTAGACAACTGTTATTTTAGAATGTATCCTCTTTTTGTTTCTATGGGGATGCGTCATGTTTGTTATGTGACTCAACACAGCCACAATAGATCTGTATGACACATTAATCACTTTTATTTAGTTTTTCCTGTTTTATTCAAAATATTCACAAACATGCTCACTATATTATGAAATATCTGGTATTCCGATTCTGAAATATGTGCAAGTAAATCTTTTTGGTAGTTTAAACACTTTTATATCGACGTTTTAGTTTATCTATACTGGGTGATGGTGGCTGCCATGCTAGTTTGCGCTGAATCCAAGCTTTGGGATTTAAAACACGTATTCTCTCCTCCTGAAACACGTTAAAGTAGGTCTCTGGTAAACTGGGAGAAGAGTAGAGTAAGCTTAATAGTTACCTACACAATCTGTATATGATATCAATAAAAACGTTGTCAGATTATATTTGTAAGGACCATTATTTCCATAGACATCAGCGTTTATTTACAAACTGTGTATTTAAATGTCTGAAACTTAAAATAAGCATCATATGGTTAAAAACACGGAATATTTTTTTATATTATGACAAGCGCTCAGCATGTCCGCTCTGTCTCGGTGCCGGTGGATTTAAAATACAGAAGATGATGACGTGACCAACTGAAAGTTATTATCACACCGGTGTGATTGTATGGGTTAAATACAGATCTGGCCACTGAGATTGCGTGCGCAGAGGAAAATGATCAACACGTGAGCACGGTGTGTTACGCAGGACCATAGGGAATGCTCTAACACTATGGCGTTTGGACGAGCTCATTAATATGATGTTGTAACATGCACTCGTCTCACTGAACTGTCGCACTCTGTCTCACTGTCACGCCTGCATCTGAACGTGATGTCTGCATCTGAACTTTATGTCTGCTTCTGCCACATTTACAGTTCGGCTGCCTGAACGTCACGCCTGTGTCTCCTGTTTTTTTTTTTTTTCATCAATAGTGCACATTTATCTAGGAAAAAAAAAAAAAATTGTATGGTGAAATGCATGGTGTTTTTCTTTCTTTCTTTTTTTTATCCATAGATTTTATTTTAGGCAAGTCATGTTGATTTGAGAAGAAGACTAAATTGATCAAACATATGCTCATTGCACTTCTTGCCGCTGGCCTATACTTATTTAATATCACACAAAAAGTAAAAAAAATAAAATAAAATATCTCGCAAAAATCACAAATGTGATATTGTTTTTTTATTATTATTTTTTTTTACATCAGTTACACAAGAAGTCAAAATTCACAGACTTCTTTTTAAGACACAGCATATTGCCTATTTTTGCTCTATTTCACCAATAAAAAAATAGCTCATTCCAAACATGACAGTGTTTTGTTCCTGAATTAATCAACCGGTTAAATGATCAATGACTCACTTATTAATAGGAACTTTCTGCCACCTACTGGTGGTTTTAATTTCATATTTAAAGTACCTTTCCTTTCCTTTTTTTTTTATAATTTCAAATATCAGTAGGCTGTTCAGCGTTTTAGGATTAAACTATCAAAACATTATTTCTGCATTTGTCCTGCATTAAACAGTGTGTAAATACATCTAAGTGCATTTTCTGATGCAGCTTGTTTCCTCTGTATGGCAAAGATTTTGTTTTATAATGATTTTTATTGGTTTGGTAACAGCCCCAAATGACTTATTTTTCTAATTCACTTTTATTGATTGAATCTAAGAACTTGACGCTAAATATAATGCACATGTGAAGAATATCAATAACTTTAGGAGTCAGCTTCTCCACAGCAGTCCTGCAGCGCAACACATTCAGAAAAATATTGTCTGATGGTTATGGCTAAAAATCCCAGAAAATATTGAGATGTCATATTTGTTATATCGCGCACCCTTATATAGACTATTTAATTCTTCTTTGCTTGTTTGGTAGAAATAATTCACTGATCATAAAGCTTAAAATAAGCTTATCTTAGGTTTTCTCAACGATAAGGATCGAGGACACAATAAATAAATAAATAAATAAATAAATAAATTTTCATTTTAATTAATTAAAAAAAAAAAAATATATATATATATATATATATATATATATATATATATATATATATATATTAATAAATAATAATACTAATACTAGTACTACTACTACTAATAATATATATATATATATATATATATATATATATATATATATATATATATATATATATAAATCTCAGCCTATTCTTACTCCAGTCTTCTTTGACAATTGATCCTTCAATGAATTTTCAGCGTCGGAAACAATTGTGCTGCTTAATATTTTTCTATGAATGCTGGCAGATTATTATTGAAAATATAGAAATCTGAATAATTTGACATTATTGTTAAATGAAAATTGTCTTTTCTTAAAAAAAGGAAAAAAAAATTTGAATAATAAATTAATATCAGAATCCTTATTTAGATTTTAAATGTAAAATATAAGAAGAGAGGTGCTTGAAAAACTCAACATAAATCAGGCATAATTTTTTCTATGTATTTTATAACTACAGCAACAGTCTTAGATCTAGCGGCTGATTGCAATCGATGGGTTGGCCATGAAGTGCTGTAGGCTACATTAAAAAAGGATTTCATAAAAATAAACAACATAAGTAGGCCTATCCTATAAGCAACAAAGTGTCACAGTGTCTGGGTTGTGTTCCCTGGGGTTCCACTATATGTCCTCCTTTCTCACGGTGTCTGTCACCTTATCACTTCCTGTTCCCTTATTTGGTCACCTTCCTCCTTGTTTAGTAATTGATTGTTCCCCACCTGTCTCCTTTTCCCTCATTATCCTTCCGTGTATTTATACCCTGTCTGTCTGAGTCTGTGTTACGGAGTCCTTGTTTAATGTCAATTCTTGCCTTGCCTTGTGTTCGTGTCTTGTTTATGTTGTTTGGATCTTCTGGTTTTGACCCTGCCTGGATTGTTTACCCGTTTGGATTACCCTTAATAAATGACTTACCTGCAATTGGTTCCCTCTCCCGTGTTTCCAGTACACCGATCGTGACAGAAGGACTCCATCACCATAGGAACCAGTGGTATGCCGTTTCTCCGTTCCCCAGCCAAGATGGCGGAGAGGAGAACCAAGTATCTTAGGTTGACCGCCCTCCGCCGGGCAATGAAGTGGGTGCCCTGGCTCAGGTGTTCTGGTCCCTGGCCAAGGGCATGGGCTATAACGATGCTGCCCTTAAGGACTATTTTAATGATGGGCTAGATGATCCAGTGTCTCAGGAGGAGATGGCGCAGTTAGAGACACTGGAATTCGGGGAATTTGTGCGCTACCTGCAGCATCGTTGTCGGTGGGATGCCCCAGCCATTCCTGTCTCTTCCGGCGGGGTGGTCGTCAGTGCAGTGCCACAGCACATGATGGCTGTCAGCCCAGCGCCAGAGCACAAGATGGCCGCTAACCCAAGATGGCCGCTAACCCAGCGCCAATGCCCAAATTGGCCACCGGTCCAGCGCCACAGCCCAAGATGGCCGCCAGCCTAGCGCCACAGCACAAGATGATGGTCAGCCCAGCGCCACAGCACAAGATGGCTGCCTCCCAACGCCAATGCCCAAATTGGCCACCGGTTCAGCGCCACAGCACAAGATGGCTACCAGCCCAGCGCCACAGCCCAAGATGGCCGCCAGCCTAGCGCCACAGCACAAGATGACTGTCAGCCCAGCACCACAGCACAAGATGGCCGCTAACCCAGCACCAATGCCCAAATTGGCCGCCAGTCCAGCGCCACAACCCAAGATGGCCGCCAGCGTAGCGCCACAACCCAAGATGGCCGCCAGGCTAGCGCCACAGCCCAAGATGGCCACCAACCTAGCGCCACAGCCCAATATGGCCACCAGCCTAGTGCCACAGCACAAAATGGCTGTGAGCCCAGCACCACAGCACAAGATGGCCGCTAACCCATCGCCAACGCCCAAATTGGCCACCGGTCCAGCGCCACAGTACAAGATGGTCGCCTGTCCAGAGTCATGGCCCAAAATGGCTGCTTGCCCAGCACCGCTGCACAGGATGACAGTCACAGCTGACCCTTTGGAGTCGAGTCAGGTTCCAGTGAACTCTCCAGAGCCGAGTCAGGTTCCAGTGAACTCTCCAGAGTTGAGTCAGGTTCCAGTTGACCCTCCGGAGTCGAGTCAGGTTCAAGTTGACCCTCCGGAGTCGAGTCAGGTTCCAGTTGACCCTCCGGAGTCGAGTCAGGTTCTGGTGATCTCTCCGGAGTTGAGTCAGGTTCCGGTGATCTCTCCGGAGTCGAGTCAGGTTCCGGTAATCTCTCCGGAGTCGAGTCAGGTTCCGGTGATCTCTCCGGAGTCGAGTCAGGTTCCGGTGGACTCTCTGGAGTCAAGGCTAGTCACCACTGACCCTCCAGAGTCAGGGCTAGTCACCGCTGACCCTCCAGAGTCAGGGCTAGTCACCGCTGACCCTCCAGAGTCCGGTCAAGTCACCGTTGACCTTTCAGATTCAAGTCAAGTCACCGGTGATCTTCAAGGACTGAGTCAAATCACTGGTGATCTTCAAGGACAGAGTCGAGTCACGGGTGATCTTCAGGAACAAAGGCAAGTCACCATTGATCTTCATGAGCAAATACAAGTCACCAATGGTCTTCATGTACAAGTGCAAGTCACCGATGGTCTTCATGAACAAATGCCAGTCACCAATAATCTTCGCGAGCAGTCAGGCCAGCACCGATCTTCAGGAGTCCAGTAAAGACACCAGGGGATTACCAGAGTTTCATAGTCCCGTTGGTCCGGCCGCACAGAGGTCTGCTCTGCCCTGGGGGGCTTCCGCCCTGACCACACAGTTGTGGTGGTCTTCCGCTCCGCCCTGGAGGTCTCTGGCTTCGACCACATGGCTGTGCTGGTCTTCTGCTCCGCCCTGGGGGGCTTCTGTCCTGACCTCACGGTTGTGGTGGTCTTCTGCTCTGCCCTGGGGGGCTTCCGTCCTGACCACACGGTGGTGGTGGTCTTCTGCTCCGCCCTGGGGGGCTTCCGCCCTGACCACACGGCTGTGGTGGTCTGCTGCTCCGCCCTGGTGGGCGCCATATGATGTCCTTCGTGGACTTCTGTTTTGTGTTCTTGGTTTCTGTTATGTTTCTGTCTGTTCCCCTCAGTTAGTCTGGCCCTCCGTCCCTCCCCCTGAACCTCCTCCAGTCCTCCTCCCTCCTGGTCTCCCTGTTTTGTGTTTACACTTCTGGTTTCTGTTCCCCATGTTTTTCTTTTCCGGCCCTCCGTCCCTCCCCATGAGCCTCCACCTGTCCGCCTCCCTCCTGGTCTCTGTTTTGTGTCTTGTCGTGGAGCGTCTGTGAGCCGCTCCATAGAGGGGGGGTATTGTCACAGTGTCTGGGTTGTGTTCCCTGGGGTTCCACTAGATGTCCTCCTTTCTCACGGTGTCTGTCACCTTATCACTTCCTGTTCCCTTATTTGGTCACCTTCCTCCTTGTTTAGTAATTGATTGATCCCCACCTGTCTCCTGTTCCTTCATTATCCTTCCGTGTATTTATACCCTGTCAGTCTGAGTCTGTGTTACGGAGTCCTTGTTTAATGTCTGAGTATTATTCATGTCCGTCAATTCTTGCCTTGCCTTGCTTTGTGTTCGTGTCTTGTTTATGTTGTTTGGATCTTCTGGTTTTGACCCTGCCTGGATTGTTTACCCGTTTGGATTACCCTTAATAAATGACTTACCTGCAATTGGTTCCCTCTCCCGTGTTTCCAGTACACCGATCGTGACACAAAGACTTCTCTAAAGGATTGCTTTTGTTATTTAGAGGCTTTATACTTTGTAAACAAATAATAATAATTATAGATTTATTAGATAATTATCTTTAGACTTTTCCAGTATAATTAAAAAAGTCAAACAATTTCTGTAATATATATTAATATATGTGTATTTAATATGCATATAATTAATGTATATTAAGTTGGCCTAGAAAAAGACGCACTAAAATATGCAATCACAAAAAAAAAAAAGGCAGACGCAAAAGTCAGACAGAGATGTCACGTCCATTGAGAGGACTGAATGAAGAGCAACATGCTTTAATTTTTTTGACAATTTTTCCATTGGTTTAATACATTTAGCCAAAATATTGTTTTAAAAAATGATGCTGAATGTGCCATAAGTAGATGCAAGATACCAGACTAAGACTCTCATCATTTTTTAAGTACTTTTATTATAAATGTTATTATATTATATTATTATCAAAACTTTTATTTTTATTATGTTATGAATCTATATGTTTTCTACTGAAACTAGTTTTGAAATGGTACTTTGGTAATAGTACCTGAAACAAACAAATAAAAAAAAGCCTTTCAGCACATTCTTAAACTTGGACTTCATTAAATAGAAGTAGAAATCCAAGCACCAGAAGCAGCCCACACTCTTAAAATCTTCTTTAATTGAAAAATAAAAATATATGGTTGAAATAATAATCTATTTTAATTAGTAATACCAAATATTTTGTTGTAATGATTTCAAATTTCTTGTCAATTTTATTTATGTTATTTCAAATTCCTAAATTACTATACTATGCTATACTATGCTGTCATAATTATATAATTGTACATCGAGAAAAATGGAATAGCAACATCAAGATATAACATAAGTAACAAAAGAAACAGCTGGGCTGGTGTAACTAAGACTAAGCTAACAGAGAGTGCTTTGGGGTCGGAGAAGAGAAAGAAGGGTTTTATAATATTATTGTAGACCTACATAGTGGTTATCTAAATAAGATTTTATAATTTTATGCTTTAGTAGATCCACCACATCACACTCTGGTTGTATAATGAGCGGCGATAAACTACATTTAAGCATTTTATAATTTCACACTTCTGTGGATGTTTTGGTTGAAGTAACTCAAAACTCAAAAAACTCAAAATTAGTGTAACGCATTGCAATGTGTGTTACATGTATGTGTGTGTGTGTGTTTAATAATAACTGACCACTGGTTTAACCTGTTAGCCAGCACCCCCCATTATGAGACTCACAGCTGAAAGTGCTCTACTTAACTTATAATTGTTTCCTACTTCAGTGTGTTACAAACATAATTTTGGTGTCTTTGGAAAGAAGAAACTTTGAGCTTTACTTTTTATCAACCAGATTTGATAATGCTCAAAAATATTAAAAGTTATAGACACTGAAATGCCTTGAATTATTTTTACCACACACATTTGATATACAAATATATGAAATGAGTCCTGGAGCAATCTAGAAAAGTAATGGGTTGAAAGCCACATGTCTCATGAGTTTCTATTTCAAACCTGAATAAGATGTTATTAAAAATGAGACAATGTCTACACCCCCCAAATATACAAAAATATATTTCCCAATAGTATTGAAGGCTTCTACAAATTATTTAGTCAGTAAACATACCACTGCATAGTTTTTTTTTTTCAATTATAAAACACTAGAAAGAAACATAGACATCATATAAGTGATTTATTTGAGCACTAGTAAAATACAATAAGAATAATTGGAGTAAGAAAAATAAGAATAATAATAAAAAAAAAAAGATTTAACTTTGTTTGCCAATTACAGAAAATCATGAGATTGCTAGAAATGCAGCATTTACAATAAATTATGATGCAAATAAGTGCTGATGACCACTTATACAGATGGTAATAACACAAATGCAATAATCCACTCTCTCTATTCATGTCGACGCGTTCACTTTGATAGCCGTGATCATACAGTAATAGCGAGCTGGTTTGGGCTGATTTGCACTCAAACAGATGGTAATCATGCAGATACATTCACATTAAACATAAAACACAATCTCACATATATAAAAATTGTTGAAAAATAAAAGAAACAAAGAAAAAGGCGATCGCTATAAGTTCCGCCTCCATCAGCTGACAGGTGCGTCAGAGCGTGTCACAAGGGAGCGCCAAACTTCAAATATACTATCTTTCGCCTATCTTTCATTCATTCTTTTTTTCCGGTGGATCGTCTCATTCTGTTTGTGACACTGTACGCTGCAAAATCATGCCATATTTTTACTACCATATTTTTACAATGTTGTAATATGGATTTTACTATCCATATTACAACGTTATTGCTTCATTGTACTAAACGTGCTTCATGAGATGTCATTCAGTGGACCCTTACCTTTCTAACTAAACCGGGATTTACACACAGCTGTGGATGTGTTTATGACTCGTTATTACAACGGATCTGGTACGTACAGCATTTTCATTGCTTATGTTTTTATGTATACTGCTTACACAAATGTAGTAAATACAGTCTTTATAAGCTTTCCATTGAAAAACAGCGATCTGTCGTCGATGTTTGAGGCTTAGATCTTTATAATGATACATAGATTGTCAAGATTACATTTGTCCCGTTTAATTTAATCTATTCATAAACACCGATACGTGCAAGTTGAAAGATGTTCAGGACGAGGGCGTCTTTGTGCTGGCTAACAGGTTAAGCACACTTATCCTGCACAAACGGGACAGAGCAGAGCGATGGCTGGGTCTACCTCCTCCCAGGGCAGTGCTTGCAAGTTTACCAACTGATCCCTGAAAGGCATAGTGGGAACTTTGGGCGCATATCCAGGCCGGGGTCTCAGGACAATGTGATAGATTGGCCGGCCCAAATTCAAGGCATATAGCAGCCCTCTTAACCAAATCCAATGCAGTGAGGAGCACTGTCTTTAGCGACAAGAACTTAAGCTCTACTGACTGCAGATGATCAAAGGGCTCCTGCTTCAAGGCCACCAGGACCAAGGGAAGATCCCAAGAGGGTACCAGGTGAGGGTGTGGAGGGTTCAGTCTCCTTACCCCCCTAAGCATCCTGATGACCAGGTCATGCTTTCCAATGGACTTGCCGTTTACTGCATCGTAATGCAGTAGCAATAGCAATAGCGGCAACATACACTTTGAGGATGGAGAGAGACAGCGTGGGCGTTGGTGCCAAAGTGTGCCCCCTGTCTAAGAAAGGAGATCCTTCCTTAGAGGAATATGCCAAGGAGGGGCTGTTGCGAGGAGCATCAGTTCTGGGAACCAAGTCCGACTGGGCCATTATGGCACTACTAAGAGGACCCGCTCTTCCTCCTTCCTGACCTTGTGCAAGAAAGCTAACTGGGGGAAACGCATAATTGTGTGGACCCCGAGAACAGCTTTGTGCCAGCACATATGTCCCGATGGTCCCCTGTCTCGTTCAGGTCGATCGCTGCGAACCAATCTTGTGGATGAATACATTGAAGGATAAGTTTTTGCATTAACATCCTGAATGGGAGCTTGTGAAGGGCCTGGTTCAGAACGCACATGTTCAGGATTGGCCATAACCCACCACCTTTCTTGGATACAATGAAGTATGTACTGTAAAACAGACTTTATAATGGCTAGAAGGACCGGCTCTATCACGTCCTTTGCCAGCAGGACCGCGATTTTCGCTCGCAAGACGGGAGCATCATTGTCCAGCACAGAGGTGAACCGTATGCCCCTGAACTTGGGAGGACGCCTGGCAAACTGAATCGCATAACCGAGTCTGACGGTTCTCGTGAGTGAGGTCTGAGTGAGTGTTGTGACTCTTACCTGGCTCCGCGATTGGGCAGGGGGCGCGTGAGAAGGCAGAGCATCCTCGAACGGGGCCCTGCTGCCCTCTGGCGAAAGGAGAGGGGGATGGGAGTGTAGAGGCTGCGCCTCATGCACCTCTATTGTGGCCCTCTTGAGACCCAGAGAAAAATGAAACTGGTCTTTTATTGAATGTTTGGGTAGCTCTGGCTGGGGAGCCAGTGGTATGTAGGGCAAGGCCCGTCGCAGTACACAGCTCCTGCATCACACACACGTGCAGCTGCTTTAATGCCTTGGCCTGGTGGACCTGCAGGAGGGCCTTGCAGGAGGGCCATGAGCCGAAGTAACCCTCCTCTTGAAGAAGGAACTAGAACAGGGCATGTGGAGGGGGACTCCTCCTCGTTTGATGTAGAGGAGCCTTGAACACAACATTGTGATGGTCATGTTCCCACAAGGAGAACACGAATGCTGCCTCAGTGTGCTTGATGCCCAGGCACGAGATGCAATCGTGACCATCAGATGGATCCAGGAAGCAACCACATCCAGAAACGCATGAGTGGAAAGACATCTTTAAAAAGACGCCCCATCACTCGTGGAGCTCTTTTAGAAATGTTCTTTTTGTGAATGAACACAAAGTGTCAAAGTGCCCAGGAGGAGTTGTAGCATTACCACAGAATGGGAAGCTGCACAATGCTGAGATCAAAGCAGCACTTGCAACCCCCGCTGATGCACCATAACACAAACACTGCATCGACAGGCCTTGACGACACTCGCTTTATGAAGCTGAAAGGCTCAGCTCTGAAGCGAAAAGCTGAATATGTGACTGCAAATCTTGCACGTCAACATTCATTGGCTTGTTTTGTTAACAGTCAAAGTTGATTTGTCTCTCTAGCGAGATCCCAATTTGTCAGTCACTGATGTAACGTTGACTGACTGAAAGGTAAAATAATTTATATAGCTAATCTTGTGGGCTATATTATTCATCTTAAAATGTGGAATTGAAATAATCCATCAAAATGAAATCAAAATATAAATGCAAATCTGCATGGATTATCACTTTTGCATCACTCAATTTGTTGCTTTTTCATTTACTTTTAGTAAGACTTAATAAATCAGCATGCTTACTTTCTTTAGTTACAGGCCTATATCCTAGTAGTCTGCATATTGGCAATGCACAGAAAGTGCAATAAAGTGTGCATTTCCAAATAATAAAAACTTAAATGGGTTTTCAAAGTCCTTTTTACTAAATATTTGTGTGAATTACATTTTAAACAGATATTCTAATATAAATAGGCTATTTTATGAATTAAACTATCAGACACTAGCAGAAATGAATTTTCAGCAAAGGCACTCTGATCTGGGGCTTATTTTATGTTTCATTCATCCTTGGTTTCTATGGAGTTAGAAATGTGTCTTTATTACATGCGAGAAAATAAAAGATCTGAGAGAAAAAAAAAAGTTTGAGAGAAAAAGTTATCACACTGATAGCAAAAAAACATTTCATGAGAGAAAAAAGAATATTTGAGAGAAAAAGTTTTCATGCCAATAGCAAAAAATAATAATATTTGAGACTAAAAAAAGTTTTGAGAGAAAGTATTTTCTCATAGAACATAAAAAAATATACATTTGAAATTTTAAAAATTATTTCTGAGAAAAAAATCTCTCTCAAAATACTTTGAAAAAAAACTCTCAAATATATATTTTTTGCTATCAGTGTGAAAATATTTTCTCAAAAAAAAAAAAGTGTTTCTCTCGAAACGCTTTTCTTTGTTCTTGATGCAATTTCTTGCTCTCGTGTCAGGATTTTGCTTTCACTGTGAGAATTGTGTCATGGGCGGGGCCACGTTCCTATTGGCCAGTCGGGTGAGCATCGTCTTGTCTTGGGAGTCGAACTGAATCATTACACCATTGTTCGGTTCACCTGCATAGAGGCCGCCTCTGCCTTATGGATAGTTAAGTTCAGCACGGACACTACAATGTTTGGGTAAGATGATGACACACAGCTGGCTGAGCAAGTTCAGTATCACTGAAGATTAAACATTAAAAATAGCACTCATATTCATGAATGAATGTGTATTATATTATTTGCTTGCTAATTGCTAGTAAAGCTAACCAGCCATCATGCTAGGTAAACTTGCAAACTCACCTGGTTTATACTATGTTTAAATCAAATGCCAAATTAATGTTTTGATTTAGATAGTTTCACGCTTTATTTAGTGAGTAGTGAGCAGTGATTGATATACCGTTTGAAAGTGTCCCACCTAGTTTTGTTTAAAATAGTCTTTGTATGGTTGTTGCACTACATGTTTAGCTACACTGCATGTATAGCTCACAAACTCAGCTACACGGGGCTTATTCTAAATATTTTTTACCATCTAGCTGAGGTCTAGAGCTGACAAGGTAAATTGCAGGTCTAGGACTAACTCTTACATTAGCAACCCACAAATATGTTTGTGCCTGTACTGTCATGGTAATTATTTTTTCTTTTAAATCTTTCAAACGGTATGTCAATCACTGTCTAACGTTAGCTAGTTGTAGGGTTGCCACCTTCCATGCATACAGCGTTAGTTGAAAGTTGTGCGGGAGGTTGTATGAACAAGCAGTTACTCTTCAGGTGCTTTGAGGCTAGCAAGTGCAAAGGTAGAAACTAGCTCACTACTCACTAAATAAGGCGTGAAACTATCTAAATCAAAACATTAATTTGGCATTTGATTTAAACATAGTATAAACCAGGTGAGTTTGCAAGTTTGCCTAGCATGATGGCTGGTTAGCTTTACTAGCGATTAGCAAGCAAATAATATAATACACATTCATTCATGAATATGAGTGCTATTTTTTAATGTTTAATCTTCAGTGATACTGAACTTGCTCAGCCAGCTGTGTGTCATCATCTTACCCAAACATTGGAGTGTCCGTGCTCACTGCTCAACTTAACTATCCATAAGGCAGAGGCGGCATCTATGCAGGTGAACCGAACAATGGTGTAATGATTCAGTTCGACTCCCAAGACAAGACGATGCTCACCCGACTGGCCAATAGGAACGTGGCCCCGCCCATGACACAATTCTCACAGTGAAAGCAAAATCCTGACACGAGAGCAAGAAATTGCATCAAGAGCAAAGAAAAGCGTTTCGAGAGAAACACTTTTTTTTTTTAGAGAAAATATTTTCACACTGATAGCAAAACATATATATTTGAGAGTTTTTTTCAAAGTATTTTGAGAGAGATTTTTTTTCTCAGAAATAATTTTAAAAATTTCAAATGTATATTTTTTTATGTTCTATGACAAAATACTTTATCTCAAAACTTTTTTTAGTCTCAAATATTATTATTTTTTGCTATTGGCATGAAAACTTTTTCTCTCAAATATTCTTTTTTCTCTCATGAAATGTTTTTTTGCTATCAGTGTGATAACTTTTTCTCTCAAACTTTTTTTTTCTCTCAGATCTTTTATTTTCTCGCATGTAATAAAGAACCAAAACTCACTCCATAGGTTTCCTCTTACATCATACTCCGGGATTTCTTTAGGCATTTATGCACATGCTCTTCAAAAAAACATTTATATTTACTAGTGGTGGGCCGTTATTGATGTTAACGTGCTGTGTTAACGTGAGACTCTTATCGGGCGATAAAAAAATATAGACATTAATCTATTCTCAAAGTTGGGTTGGGAGCTGGGTCTATACTAAGCAAGCTATGATGACTTTCTCTTGATATTTTATATAACCGACTGGCTGAGGCCAGACTAAAAAGATGCTCAGGACAGTTGACGGGCCACTGCTGCGCATCGTCATGAAAGCTAATCTTTTTCACGTGTTTTTAAGCCTTACCGCTTGTCGATTTAAACATTAAAGCATTCAAACTCAAGATGCGGAAAAGCTGAACAGAGTAGCCAGTTACTCTGTGTTAGGTGCACATGAGAGAGAGAGAGCCGCGTATCTCGGACAGCGACACTGAACCGAGCTCTCTTCTGCGAAGTTCTCCTCTAAGTCCCTCCTGCACCTGAACGAACAAATACAAATCGCAGTTTGAACAAACAAAAAGATGTGAAAGAGCCCAATTCAGTACTCGCGCTGTTCTGGTGTTCAGGGCTCACGCAGAGAAAGGTGTCTCAAAACACTTGAACATTGAATTTGCTTATTTTTGCTCTTGTGCCGACAAATACATACAAAATATGTCAAAATATCCACCTTGGAAATTATGCTCGAAAAAAGGAAAAAAAGGGGATGTGTATTATATTGGATGCGTTCATCGTCTCTTAAAGTGATTGCGCCTCATTTAGGTACTGGCTGCTGTAATGTTAATCCAAGAAAATGAAAATGAAAATCACTCACTGCTCTTGACTGAATTACTTTGTAGTTTTAACAGTCAAACCAAAAATTATTCAGACACCAGATATAATTTTTGATATATATATAGCAAATAAACTGTAATAATGTGAGAAATGTTGAAGGTGTCTGAATAAATCTAGGTTTGATTGTATATTTCATTTTTACATTGAAGACTATCCAGTGCTATTTTACATTTAATTATTTGGTTTCTGTACCTTGACACCTACAAACTTGAAAAAAACTTAAACATTGTGTAAATAGTACAAATAAATAAAAATAAACGAACATACAAATTAAACAATTTCAAACAGGGCCCGCTGGTACAACCTTCACCGGGGCCCCGCTGACCCCAGCTACGGCTCTGCTTACGCCTGTTTCACACATACTCCGTCTGCAGTGTGTATGCGTTACGTATGTGGTGCAGCACAGACTCGATGTGCTTTCACACAGGACGCATTTGCAGTCCGCTACTCGGTACGTAAATGATCGCTGCACTGCTGCAGACGCAACGCTCCTGTAACACAAATGGAATTCGTTAACATGGGTGCGTAAAAAAATATGCAACGCATACGCACTGCAGATGGAGTATGTGTGAAACAGGCGTAAGGTTGTTTGCACCTTGTGCAATGTGGAATTAGTTTACAGCTTTTTCAAGCACTTTGTGATGGATTTTGGAAACAGGAGATGAGCCCCTGGTCTAATGCACCACCTAGCTTGATAAACCCCTTCTCAAAGACTTACTGTTTTTCAATTTTATTTGGGTAACACACATATTCTAAATGCCTTTGCAGAATTCGAATGAGCCATTTTAATCTAGATTAATTTCAAGATCAGAGTGAGATTAATATAGATTAAAAAAAAAAAAAAATCTATGCCCACCACTAATATTTACATAGAATAGAAGTTATGGATTGTACTGCATGTTAGCTTTCTTATATTGCCCAAGAGCATAATTTATATAAGCCCACATGTCTTACTAACAAGAAACTATGATTGTAACCACAGGTTCCAAAGTTTGCAATGCTGTTTGCAAATGTTCATTTGAAATATGGTTTCAGAAAACTTGCAACCATAGATAGCATAATGATGCTTTTAGGAAACGCACCACAGAGCTGGTTGTGGTGTTTAACTGCAGATTGTTGTTCCTTGCGCCCCCTTGTGGATATTGTGTTAAGCACAACAATGTTTTTTTTTTTTTTTTTTATCTGAAAAAGCGCCTGCAGAGATCTCCGTGACCATGTGTGCTGAATTGCAGCCTGCCGCATTAAAATAGACACATTCTCGATGGCCAGACCTGTATGTAAACGCACTTACAGGCTGTAAGTCACCAGACTGTCCTTGCTAATGGTTGGAATTACCTCACTTTATAGAAACAGCCTTTCTGCACAGACGCATTGTATGCTACTGGTTCTAGAAACAGTCCTTCCCGCCTTAAAATGCACTGCACACATCTGAATATTTGGGTGGAACCAGGGATGTAGTGGAGGCTAAACGCACGTAAACGCCATTTACGCACCTCCCAAAATTCAGAAATCGCGTTAACCCAACTCCAAAGTGCGTTTATCCACCTCTAAATTGAGTTTATCCACCTCTAAATAGCCCACAGTTCCTATGACATTTTAAATTAAGATTATGTCGTTTTAGTTTCATATTGTTCATTATTAGTTTCATAGGTTGTTTGTTGTTAAAGACGAAGTCTTTCATATTGCGCTGCAACTTGTCAGTGTCTGTTGACCAATTGCTTGCGGTTTTGCCAGTAGTGGGAAGTTCGGATCATTTTACTGACTCGGATCTTTGAGACTCGTTCAGCAAAATGAACTAATCTTTTCTCTTCCCGTCTCTATGGGACTGTCAGGAAGAATAAAAGACTCGGACCTTGCATGTTGATTCAGAACCCATATGTTGCGTAATGCGCATGTGCGTTAAACACAAAATGAACGAATCACTCTCTGAGACAACTCGGTAGTCCTGGGTCATATTAAAGATTTGTTCAAAATGAACGACACGCAACACTGCATCAAGATTCAAAAATGGATATCCGGCAAATAATAATAATAATAATAATAATAATAATAACGTTCGTTATTTTGAATAGAAATCATCACTCATATAGCAGCCATTCATCTAATCTCCGGTTTATTTGTTTTCGTATACATACAATATCCATAATCCGCCAGGGCTATAGTCCAATGGTGCGCACATTTGAATAGATAATAATTTTATGACATGTTCGTAAAATATTTCGTCATACAGAATAATTTTTTTTATTCATTTTACACTGATTTATACGATCTTAAGAGCTACAACAGCTAACAGAGCAAGCGATTACTCTCCTCTTATTGATTCGCGTCAGCTATGAAATCAGTGCAATATCATTAGTTTTTCAAAGCTGTCAATCATCTCACGTGAACCACGTGACCAAAAGGATGTCCTTCTGCAATGAAGCTGTCTGTGTCATTGCAGCCTGTATCATTGATAAAATATATGAAAGACGAAAGTAAAAAAAAAAAAATTGATTCCAGCTTGTTAAATGTAAATATATTCTACTGTCTTCTCTCCTCTGTGACAGTCAACTGAATATCTTTGAGTTGTGGACAAAACGAGACATTTAAGGACCATTCCTAGGCTTTTGGGGAAACACTGATCCACATTTTTCTGACATATTATAGACCAAACAACTAACCGATTAATTGAGGAAATATTCAACAGATTAATCGACTATGAAAATAATCCCAAATCCCTAATCATTGCATTGGAACCCCTGGATAAAAGATTTAAAAAGCTGTAAACTTTATAGATTTCAACCTTATTATTCCTTCTTGAGTCTCTTTAACAAGAACTTAGATTAATGTATGAATTGAATAGTGATTGTGTGACCTATATGAGGGAACAACCAGTGATACCCTTGGTAGTAATATCAAATGATAGCCTATAGCGATGTCATCAGGATATACACTGGCAGTGGCCCACCTTACCTTGACCATGATGTGGTCACCCAGAATTTATAGTTTCCCACCTCTTTTTTTACCACTACACCCCTGGGTGGAACTGTTCTGAAACAGTATTGTAAATACAACTTAACCACTGATTTCTAGTTGTGTCCTTTTTTGGAAGGCAAAACAAAGTAGTTTTGTTTTCACAACGAAACACAGCGTCTCCACATCATGGTGGCAACAACAGTACTACAGTGAGAATTAAAGATTCACTACAAGACATTTGGGAGGCGTTATGCAAATCTTCCCACATTGTGACGTAGATGTGGGGGCATTTTAGAATAAGCTGTTTTAGGACGGCGTGGTTGACTCTAAACTCTCATAAAGAATATTTATTTTGATTTGAGACTTTAGTCTTTGCAACTTTACAGATCTTCTTTATGCACCAAGAGTTTGTAAAACTCCGAACAGAAATGAGACTCATTTTATGACCCCTTTAAACTTTCAATTCATATGATCATGAACTTTTCAATGGTTTGGTTGGATGGTTTAAAATGATTAAAAGTTTTATTAAGAAATCATTATTATTTAATGCTTAACAGATCATTAGTTAATGTTTAGCTACAAATGTCATTACACTTTCGATTCAGATGATCGTGCACTTTTTCAAAAAGTCTACTATTGATTTGAACAAATTATACAATAATAACAAGCTTAATTGTTAATGCTATTTTTTACATTTACAAAGGATGTGGGAAATCAATCAATAAATGAATAAATACATTTAGATAGAATAAATACATTTTAACAGAATATTTATTAATTATTTGTCCATGTTTTCGCATTACTCAAAGTGCAAACTATTCCTCATTTGTAAATGTTTATAAACATTTACTAATCATTAGTACCTTGATATCTCCATTGCAAAATGTGTCCCAAAGGTCCTGAATTCACCCCATTTACACATCTTAACTAATAATTTATCGATCATTTATTCATGTTTTTGCAGTACCCAAATTTTATCAATAATCAATCAATAACTTTATCAACTTTTACAATCTTTATGGGCACTGGACTTTTAGCTGCTGTAAAAGTTTGTTTAAGGAGTAGTTTAGTTAAGTTTAGCTAAATGCTTGCTAAAGACATCACGCACACTGAAATTTGGGTGCAATTTTTTTGTTTTTTTTGTTTTTGACTACTGTATAGTGTATACCATGAAACAGGATATTCATTTAATCATATATCAACAGGAGAAAACAAACCTATTTTTCAAGAAAATATTTCATTTATAAAAGCAATGCAATATATACAGATTGAACCTTATTGCCTTACAATAATCAATTTGATCCCTGTTCAAGTTTGACTTTTGACCAACCCTTACACCTACCCATACAACTAAACCTGTCCCTAACCATACCATTATCATACCTCAATAGCAGCCAAAGTTTTGTGTATAAACCAAAGCTTTAAATCACTGTATAACATATATTAAAATAATTTGAATGTTTTCAAGAAATGTATAATTAATTGAATTGAAATTTGAATGTCATTTGTAAGCAAGATTACTTAAAGGTGCCATATGCAAAAATTAAGGTAAAACTATCCACAACATGACCTACACGCATCAAAAGAATGAGAAGAAATAAGGGTGATGATGTCATAAAAAAAATGTCAAGTTATAGTGCTGCAGAGATATCAACCTTAATTAGCATTAGCATTACTAGCCCCGGCCCGACAGGTGTCGGAATACCAGTTTCGGCCATGGGAGTTGGTATGCGGGCAACATAACCACCAGCCAACCTGCAATACACGAATAACTCGCACGGCTTGTGGGCGTGTACTTGAACCTGATGTCAATGGTGTGGAAAGTACAGCCCCCTACTTCATTTCAGTTCAGGGAAGAGAGAGAAATGATGTCTCAAGCCCTTGGCAAGAGACCCCTACCACCACCACCCGCTACAGGGAAACAACCGCGCTCGGAATCACAAATCAAATCCAATAAGGAGCCAAATCAGAGTAAACATCGGCACTGCTTTCAATCGCTGGAGACAACTGATGGACCATAAAGAAATGAGGCTCGACTCCGAACTTGCAACATTTCTAACAGTACGTTAGATGCTGTTAGTATTTCGCTAGAAGTTTGTTTTATATGTTTGTGTATTTGTTTTCGGGAAGTTATAACATAGCAATGTATCGAAGGCTGTTCGATAAACGTGCTAATGTTAGCGATGGCTAACCGTAGCTGCGTTTGATAATTAGCTAGCTATAACTTAACGTTACCCATTTTATTATATCATAACTAACCTGCTCCGTCTAGTATGTTGGTCTCCGTGTCCTCTTTGCTTCGTGGTTTTTCTGTGCATGAAAAAATTGATGTGTGGCGTGAAAGCGTGTGAAAAGAGTCAATTGCGTGTGTCTCACGCTGAATGCTTGAGAGTTGGCACATTAGTTCTCAAGCAGAATAAAGGACAGGTTGATTATTGCTGTTTAGCGTTTGTATTAATCTATGATGTGTCCCTGTTTGCGTACAGGGACATAAAAAATAAATTAAAAGTGATACGTGGACCAAATTGTCTGAGATTGTTCATTTTAAGTAAAGGATCCTAACACAACAATATTTAATGAGGTTAACTTATAACTCCTTGTGGTTAGTCTGCACGAGATCAACAAGCTTGTTTGCTTTGCGGCCGCTTTAAATACAAAATAAGCATTCGATCTACGTTAGAGCGTCTGAGCGCTCACAAATCTTTCTGCAGCATCGTGAGCAGAGCGGCAAGAGCGATTTTTGACGCTCTAGACGCCGGCGGTGTGAACGCACAGTTAGGCTTCGGCTATGGCTGTAGTGTTGTTGTGAAGGTAGGTGGCGGAGCATAGAGACTATGCCTTTTCTCGTTTGTTACTCTAGAGTAGACCAATTCACTTTATTGAGGCATACTGCCCCCATCTGTTATGGAATGTGGAGTATGACCTGATTTTTTTTTTGCCAAACATTACAGATGGCACCTTTAAATTAAATAATGACCTGTTATTCATTAGATAATGTTTAATAAGTACATTAACAAGAACATTATCTCATATTTCTAGCTATGTGATTATACTGTATACCAAATGAGTCATATGATGCTGTATGTGGTTTAAGATATATATATATATATATATATATATATATATATATATATATATATATATAAACATTATTTTCCGCATACTGTACATTATTGTTTCTCCTCTATGCCCATCTTACTGAAACACGTCATTTTTTTTTACAAAGCTCATTGGTCAGAAAAGTGAGGTGTGCTCTGATTTGCCAGTTATCCAGTGCATTGTGATTTGACAAATGCCTCAAACATGTGGCGGAAATGTTATCCCCCTCACCATACTGTGTTGACGTGTCCCTGCATGACAAGACAAATCAATAAAACCTATTACAAATGAGGCTAGTGGGGACATAAATACTGATTATAATGACTTAGATCTCTTATTACACATTGCGTTGCATATCGCGCTGAGTAAACAAAACCATGTCTGCATTTGTAATCAGAGAAACTATACATAATAAGCTCTACCCTACACTGCTCAAAACTTGCGTTTGAATCATCAGTTTTACATATGTAAACATATAACAGTCTGTGAGTCAGAAGTGCCAGACTGTCCTTGCAAATATGATACTACCCTACTTTATAGAAACAGATACCGGTTTCACAAATTCACCTTGCAGATAATAAAGCGAGAAGAATAGTATGCGTAATTGGTGTGCTGCCTAGGGAGAGGGCTCCAAGCTCGGCACCAGCCCGAACGCTGAACGCTCCCCCCAAGAATGGGTTGAAGATGAGGAGTTGGGGTAGTGGAGGGATGCTAAAAGACTAGAGAATGAAGGTAAGGCTGATTATTTATAGTGGTTCTCTCTCGTTGTGATTGCATGCATGGTCTGGTTATTGATAGTGAATTGACCACGTTGATTATCTGTGCATGCTCCTCCCGAAATTTGTTAATAAAACATCAAATTGTAGGCTACTCTTACAGGAAACAGTCTTTATCCTCTGTAAAATGCGTTGCACACATATTTTGGTTGAACTTATTCTGGAACAGTGTTGTTAAAATGGCGGTGGCGAAAACAGCGAGAATAAAATAATACGCCTTCTTTCTTTACATGACCATTTGGGCGGCGTTATGCAATTATTCCCAAATCATGATGTAGACATGTGGGGGCGTGTTAGAATGAGCCGTTTTGGCAGGGCGTAATTAACTTAACTTTTATTAAGTATATTTTTTTGTATTTGAGACTTTAGTCTTTGCAACTTTACAAATATTTTTTTAATGCACCAAGAGCTTGTAACACTCCAAAGAGAAAGGTAAACTTGAAATTGCTTCGAGTGACCCCTTTAATTAATGATCTGTTAACCATTATATAATGTTTCCTAATAGATTATTAATGAAAGTCATTATAAAGTGTTTCTTAATGGGGATAAATATTGTCCTTATTAGACTACATTTTGTGATGTCATGTCATGACACAAAATGAGGGACAATACCGGTATGAAATTGTACACTGGTTTAAGGTACATTATAAATGAAGTATACTTTACAACAAAAGTCCATTATCAATATCCAACGAATAGTGTTAAATGATGTATTGTTACGGTATGTGTCAAGCTTTTCCTGCAATATTGACACTGCTTATGTTTACACTACTTTTCATACACAAGAAGTGCCAGATGCACCTAAACCCTTGTAGCCTAAACATTCATGATACAATTTCACTTGGAATAAAATGAGAAATGAGAAAATCTGCAGTGCTGTGGACTTCAAAATATAAGCATACAGTGACCATTGTAAGTCTGCAAGTGCATATGAAGTATGTCTGTGTCAGAGATGGGACCAAGTCACACATGTGCAAGTCTCAAGCAAGTCTCAAGTCTTAACCTTCAAGTCTCAAGTAAGTTCCAAGTATTTTTTTCTTGGGCAAGTCAAGTCAAGTCCAGTCCAAGTCAAGTCACCTTATTATTGTAATTTTACCTGCAGAATCTGGTCTTAATAAAGTTAAAAGACAAGATATAAGTAACTGTCAGTAAATTAAAATAATTTGGATTTGCATTGTAAATACTCATGTTCAGTAAAATACATCATGGAATCAAACAAAATTGTAACTTCATAAAATTATTTATTTTTCACTTCTGCCAACAGTGTTTGAAATGTTTTACATTTTCAACATTGAGTCCATAAAACAAATAACAGCTAAGCATCCAACAGACTCCTCTCTGAACACCCCTCTCTCTCTTAAACACAGTTTACATACAACATTTTGTTGTATTTAGCAAAACTTTGTTACATTTAGCGAAAGTTTGGGCACCCTTTGCAGAATCCGTGAAAATGCGAGTAATTTTCAAAAAATAAGAGAGATCATACTAAATGCATGTTATATTTTATTTAGTACTGTCCTGAGTAAGATATTGTACATAAAAGATTTTAACATTTAGTCCACAAGACAAAAAAAAATGCTGAAATTATTAAAATAACCCCACTCAAAAGTTTGGGAACCCTTGGTTCTTAGTACTGTGTGTGGTCACTTGATGATCCTCAACTGTCTTTCTGTTTTGTGATGGTTGTGCATGAGTCCCTTGTTTGTTCTGAACAGTTAAACTGAGCAGTGTTCTTCAGAAAAATCTTTAAGGTCCTGCAGATTCTTCAGTTTACCAGCATCTTTGCATATTTGAACCCATTCCAGCAGTGACTTTATGATTTTGAGATGCATCTTTTCAGACTGAGGACATTTGAGGCACACAAACACAACTATTAAAAAAGATTCAAACATTCACTGATGCTCCAGAAGGAAACAAGATGCATTAAGAGCTGGGGGGTGAAAACTTTCAGAATTTGAAGATTAAGGTAAATTGTACTTAATTTGTGTACCGGGAAACATACAAGTATCTTCTGTTGCTTACGAAGGGCAGAACTAAATGGAAAAATATATATATTTCAACAAAATAAGACAAATTTGGCCATCTTCATCGTGTTCAAAAGTTTTTAATGCAACTGTAATATGCACTTCTCATGATTAGGTAATCACGGCAGCTGTAGTCTTATTCACATTTGTTTTCTGATTAATTGTTTTGCTCTATGAGACAGACAAGGTAACAAAATATTCGGGGCTTAAGCCCCCTTAGCCCAGCCCTAGCATTTTTTGGAACGCGTTTTTTTAACGGCCTGCTAGCGGATCGTGAGGGGGCGTTCACATAGCACGTCTTTTGCACGCGCAAGTTCATTATTTCCAATGTAGGCACGCGGTATGCGCGCTCATAATGGAAGCAACGCGGTGGCGACACGGACGCGTTTCCAGGCGCGTCCGCACCTCATCGAGTTAAAAACATCTCAACTTTTCAGAGAGCCGCAAGCGCACCGCAGGTCATGTGACAAGAACTAACCAATCAGCTTCATCCTTTCCCGTAACAACATTGAAAGCTCAGCCAAGATGAAGGAACATAGCTGTATATGGATTGCCATTTTGAAATAAATTTAGTAGCAGAGCTACTGCAAGCGATTTTTAGAGCTGCAAATCCATTTATCTTTTGCTGAAATTTCCACGTCTTCATGGAGAGAGCACGTCACGGAGAGAGCTCGTCATGGTAGCAACTGCAGATGCCTCAGGGGTGCAACTGCCCGAGCGCTTTAGAAAGAAGGAGAAAGTGGCGCACCCAGCGTTTTCCACGCGTTTTTAGGCATGAATTATTGAAGACAAAAGCGATGACCATCGGTAACCCTCAGGCTGACATGTTGAAGTGATGTGATGTGATATCTGATCTAAGTGGGCGTGGTGTGAGCCAGAAACTAAGCCTTTTTTGCAAAGGACTATATAAAGGGTTAATGGTCCCACCTAGTGATCAACTGTAAACATAACAAATGTTACCTCTTCCCAAAAGGGAAACCACAAACAATCAAGAATGCATGATTATATGGTGTCATGGCTTTGCAATCAAAAAATGTTGTTATAATGGAAGTCAATGGGGCAAAAACAGCCACCAACAACTAATTAGGGAGAAAAAATTTAAATCTAATGCTGCACAAAAACTAACAATGCATCAAAGCTAATTTTGTTACTAATCTTTGACATGCCCAAGACTGTGATAAAAGGTAAAAAAAAATATCCAGTCCGCAATCACTTTTTATATTGAAAATATGTAATTTTGTGTGTTTTTTATTCCAAATCAGTGACATCATTTATGAACTTGGTAATTAAACAATTAAAATCTTGGAATTTTTTAAAACATTTGGTAGTTTTGATCAGGACTGAGGTTGATTTAATAGAGTTATGCAAAAAAAAATTTGAAAAAAATATTTATCTGGTACATTTTTACAGCAGTTTAATTTAGTGGATGTTTTCATCCACAAACAACTCGAAAGGGTAGTGAATTTGCCCACAGTGTACCGTTGAGTTTTTGGAAAAAAATCTAAGCATTTTCCCAAAATATGGGTCAAAATAAGATTTGTCACCAAAAATCATTCCATTAGCTCAAACACAGAGAAAGTTGTGGCCAAAATAAGACTCAACTTTACCCCCTAGTGGACGAAAACGTCCCCAACAACGCACAAGGGTTAACTTCCAAGTAGAGCCCTGCACGGGCCTCAAATTTAGGCCCGAGCCCGGCCCTGGCCCGAGATGCTCAGGCCCTAGCCCGACCCGTGTCCGACAGCTCATCAGAATTATCAGCCTGAGTCCGGCCCGAGGCGTGTTTTTATTTATTTATTTATTTATTTTATTACACAGCGGAAGCCTGCCCTATTTGCAGCAATTAAAAAAGGGGTCAGTTTTGTGTTATGTTTTTTTTCATTTCTTTATCAAGTTAGTTTAGAAAAATGTTTGAAGCATTTAAAAAAAAAAAAATGACGATTAACGTTAAACAGCCGAGCCAACAGCAAGTAGCCTAAAACATATTTAATCTATTAAGCCTCTCAAATTAACGCTAATACTTTACTTGGCTACAATAAAATCCATAGATATAAAACACTTCAAGAATATCACACAGACAGTTAGTTTAATAAATGTTTATTTATTAAACCACAGTGAGTAAAATAAAATAAAAAAAATTAAATACTGAGGCAGGCTCGCAACAGCGCTCGCAAACCAAATGAGAAAAATGCCTACAATCTAAACAAATTAAATTAATTAAAAACAAACTTCCAGGTTATCTTACCTCAAAAATGTACCACAGAACATGTCCATTCTTTTTTTCCATTAGTTTCCAACAGTTAAACGAAAATAAAGTCCAGTCAAACGAAAAGTTAGAACAGTCTCTTACAGAGCATCGTGGAGAAAAAGAATAGGCTCCAGAGTGGAAGGTTTTAACCCCGTCCTCCTCTCTTCCCGCGGCACTGAAGACACGTTCGCTGCTGCTGCTGGCGGGACACTAAACACAGAGCGAACAGGTGCAGATGCAGAAATGCATGCTCGCCGCTACATGGCCAACTAGGCTATTATTAATACATTAATTTAGAGGCATGTAGCTACTACTACAATAAGTGAATATAAGTGAAGTATAATCGTGGGTCACGCTGACGGAAAAGCGTGCGTGCGCGCGTGAGACTGTCATGTCAGTATGTCAGTTTAACAGGATGAATTATCAGATTATGAAAGTTATGAGGTTATGAAATGTCTTTCTATATTTGTTTTTCTATCGTCGACGTCAACTTCTATTTTTTTATTTTTATTAATGTCTAAAAATATAAATAGAAGGATAACCCAAAAAGGCCCGAGGCCCGGCCCGCATGTGAGCTATAACGTGAAAATTGGCCCGAAGCCCGGCCCGAGGAGTATAAATAAGTCGGGGCCCGTCGGGCTCGGGCTGAAATGCAGGGCTTTACTTCCAAGTCCAAGTCAAGTCTCAAGTCATAAAAATAGCGACTCGAGTCGAAGTCACCAAGTCACAAGTCCCCATGTCTGGTCTGTGTTGATGTGACAGGGATGAGAAACGAGTAGATCCATTTGCAAGCTTTTATTGAAAGACGTGGTCATAACAGGCAAGAGTCAAACAATGGCAAACAGGCATATTGAGGGCAAGACAGAAGAGTAATCCAAGATGGCCGTGGTCGATCAGCGGCTAACAATATCCTGAGGATGAAGCAAACAGGAAAATACAGATAACAGCAATGGTCCATCCAGCGGCAAACAGAGTTTGAAAGAGCAAGACAAAAGGGTAAACTGAAATCACAGGCAAGAATCTAAACACAGGAATACAGGCAAGGCAAGACTTAATAAGAACTGGCTCCATAGAGTAGCTATAGCTGAATGAGGGATAAATGCTAAACAATACATGGGAGTGAAATGTGTTATTGTGGAATTGGTAGCAGCTGTGTGAGATTGGTTTCAGGTGAACTTGTGATTAGTGAATTGGAGCATGATAAATGTAGTCCAGGATGATGTGTAACAGTCTGTGTGGTGTGAGAGTCAATATATGGTAGGATGACCTCTGGTGGCAAGTGGATGAAAGTTCATGGACAAGATTTGTGACAGTGTTATTTGGGGCTGGGCCATTAATTTATTTACAAAATCCAAAAATTCACCCTAATCTGACATTCTTACACTTAACTCTGACACTCTACTGCACATCAGGTATGTAACGATGCCCCACGAGCCAGTTGAAAATGAATATGTGACGATTCAAATCAGTAGAGATATTAAACGAATTGCGTAACATTTGGGGGAGGATTTTAAATGAATGTATCTCTGAGGGGAACTGATTTAGAATAGTTTAGATTATATTTTATTTTCATTTTGACTATGTATAATGCATATTAAATCAGTGCTGTGCTGCCTTGCTGCTGTCAGAGCGTGAATCTGCGTTTGTTTTTCTGCATCTATCATTTTTATGTAGCATTATTTTAAAGTCAGACAATTCTTTTATATATTATACAATCTAATTTAGATTAAAAACTGATCATGCAGCATGTTTGCAGCATCTTTGTTTGGATCTTGATTAAAGGGGGGGTGAAATGCTATTTCATGCATACTGAGTTTTTTACACTGTTAAAGAGTTGGATTCCCATGCTAAACATGGACAAAGTTTCAAAAATTAAGTTGTACGTTTGAAGGAGTATTTTTGTTCCAAAAATGCTCCTTCCGGTTTGTCACAAGTTTCGGAAAGTTTTTTTTGAGTATGGGCCTGTGTGACGTTAGATGGAGCGGAATTTCCTTATATGGGTTCTAAGGGCACTTCTCCCGGAAGAGCGCGCGCTGCCATAGAGCAGAGCAGAGACATTCAATGACCAGAGCGAGAGAGCAAAATGTCACCAAAGAAGTGTGTTTTTGGTTGCCAGGGCAAGACAACCCTGCACAGATTACCAAAAAAAAAACAGCATTAAGGGACCAGTGGATGGAGTTTATTTTTACAGAGCATCAACAGAGTTGTGCAAGTGTTTGTGTTTGTTCCCTGCATTTCGAAGATGCTTGTTTTACAAACAAGGCCCAGTTTGACGCCGGATTTGCATATTGTTTATTTCTTAAGGATAATGCAGTCCCAACGAAAAAGGGTCACGATCGTGTGTTGGAACCGCAGGCGGTGAGTAAAACTGCTTCAAATATCTCTATGTTGTTAACTTAGCTACCGGCGCGTAAGCACATCAAGTAAACAACATGCGATATTGGCATCAAACTGCACTTCCCACATGTACACCTTTAAAAAAAGAAAGACGACATAAAGTGGAACTTAGTCATTTTCCAAAACCGCTAAGCAAATATATACAGTTTCAATACATACCACATAGAGACGTAGTCGTTGCTGTTGCTGCTCTTGTTCAATTTCAGCCTCGGGATCTGATTCTGGATCATAAATATACAGCTGAATCTGACTTTTAGCCATGGTTTGTTTTGGATGATGTTTTTTTCCTCACGGGAATATCACAGCTTCCAGACGCTCTCAACCACTTATAGATCAGTGCTCTCAACGCAAAAGCCTACTCGCGCTCGTGTTTCTTTAGCTCCGCCCACACGTCACTCCTCCAGCCGCTCGTGTTTTTCCGAAAAAAAATAAATAAATGGTACAGACTATCTTTCTCTTATAAATATAATAAAACTAAAGACTTTTTGGAAATATGAAGGATGCAGTACTACTCTATAGGTACTCAAGCTTAACAAGACATTGAGTGAAAATGAGCATTTCACCCCCCCTTTAAAATCCAGTGGTTGCTTCTAATTGTGTGTTCACACCACCGCCGGAGAGAGCATCAACATTGTATCTGGCTGCCCCACCAACAACGCTATAGAAAGATTTGTGGATGCTCTGACATAGATTGAATGTTTGGTATTTTTAAACTTTATTTAAAGGGGTAGAAAAGCAAACAAGCATGCTGATCTTGTGCAGACTGGCCACAAAAGAGATATAAGTTACCCTAATGAAATATTTAAAATCTAAAAGTAAGAAATTGATGGAAATAACTTAATTATAGATACATATATTATATTTTTTTTTACAAAATAACTGATTAAAATCCATTTGTGTGGTGTGGCTTTTGTGCTCATGATTAAGTGCTATTCTAATTTCGGTCAACATGATTTCACCAAGTTCAACATGTTCCTGGAACAACATTCAGAATTGAGGGAAAAGTTTTCTAGAAATTTCAGTTTTAGGCTTACAATCAAGCTTAGATGCTTCTTCAACCTTGTTATTCACCTATAATTTCCCTCTGATTTTAGAGATAAATTATGTGTAGGTTTTAGGGGTAGGTGCTGGGTTAGGTCATTTATTTGGACAGTAATGTCGATCCATGATCAACAAAAGATGTTGATCCAACAACATGTCTTGCTTGGCAAAATCATAGCAACCTCTAATTTCAATATGTAGTTAGTAGGACACGTTTACTAGCCTTGATCTTAAATTAACCTTAATTTGTGCACAGCCTACATTGCAAATTGCCCTTGTTGAAGTGTAGTCTAAATGCAATGGGTCAAATCTGTGTTGTTTTGAAAAACTATATGGCATTCCTACTGAAAAATAGCTCATTACAATAAAGTTGACCTGACTTTAACTCTCCTCTAAGCCTGCACCATCCAAGACGAACTCACGTCACTGCTCAAATGAATGACTTCCGGCCACTTTGATGCTCTCACCAGCGTTGGAGTGAACACATGTTAAATGAATGGAAATAGAACAGGCAAAGCCTTAGTTTGTATTATAGTTTGTTTATATAAAGATATTTATTTTATTTTTGCTGTTTATTTATTTAAATTGGGGTTTGTTTTAAAATTTTATTTTTTAAGAAATGTCCAAGCAATAATAAAAGGACATACTCTATTTTCATATATAATTTGTTCTAAATCTCTTTTTTTTTTAAACAAACAAACAAAAAAATAGTAAATAAAAAATAGGGAGAACATAATATTGAGAAATCAGTATAGTGCATCGTATGACATTGTGGGTTGAGTGAATTGTTACATCCCTACTGCACCTGTGTCCTTTATCTTTTGTTGAATTTGGTTTGGTTGGGACTATAGTCATTTGGTTAAATTACTATATAACTTTTACTTTTACATCTGTGGTCATGAAGTTATTTGAAAGTTTTAACTCACCTTAAGGACATCACTTGTCCCTTGTTGTAGCCCCTTAAATTTGTTTACATGTGACTGCACTACGTACATCCTTCAACATCTCAACAGACCAGGGATTTTTGTGATAGTCTTGTTTATGGACTTCACCTGTACAAGCAGCATTGGCACCCCCCTGGAATGTGTGCTATCCACGCTGCTCTTCTCCCTCTACACCAGTGACTACACCTCTACAGACCCCTCTGTTCAGCTCCTGAAAATTGCAGATAACTCATCTGCCTCATCCAGGACAATGATAAGTCTGCTTACAGAGAGAAGTTTAAAGAGTTAGTTGTCTGATGCAGTCACAATAACCCGAACAGCAATGTGCTCATTTGGGTTCCTGGGCACTACAATCTCAAATAACTTGGAACACTCATACAGTTGCTGGTCATATAATTAGAATATAATCAAAAAGTTGATTCATCTCACTTATTCTATTAAAAAAGTGAAACTTGTATATTATATTTATTCATTATACACAGACTGATATACAGTCGTGGCCAAAAGTTTTGAGAATTACATAAATATTGGAAATTGGAAAAGTTGCTGCTTAATTTTTATAATAGCAATTTGCATATACTCCAGAATGTTATGAAGAGCGATCAGATGAATTACATAGTCCTTCTTTGCCAATTAAAGTTAACTTAATCCCCCCCCAAAAAAACCTTTCCACTGCATTTCATTGCTGTCATTAAAGGACCTGCTGAGATCATTTCAGTAATCATCTTGTTAACTCAGATGAGAATGTTGACGAGCACAAGGCTGGAGATCATTATGTCAGGCTGATTGGGTTAGAATGGCAGACTTGACATGTTAAAAGGAGGGTAATGCTTGAAATCATTGTTCTTCCATTGTTAACCATGGTGACCTGCAAAGAAACGCGTGCAGCCATCAGTGTGTTGCATAAAAATGGCTTCACAGGCAAGGATATTGTGGCTACTAAGATTGCACCTAAATCAACAATTTATAGGATCATCAAGAACTTCAAGGAAAGAGGTTCAATTCTTGTAAAGAAGGCTTCAGGGCATCCAAGAAAGTCCAGCAAGCGCCAGGATCATCTCCTAAAGAGGATTCAGCTGCGGGATCGGAGTGCCACCAGTGCAGAGCTTGCTCAGGAATGGCAGCAGGCAGGTGTAAGCCCATCTGCACGCACAGTGAGGCGAAGACTTTTGGAAGATGACCTGGTGTCAAGAAGGGCAGCAAAGAAGCCACTTCTCTCCAAAAAAAAAAAAAAAATAAGGGACCGATTGATCTTCTGCAGAAAGTATAGTGAATGGACTGCTGAGGACTGGGGCAAAGTCATATTCTCCGATGAAGCCCCTTTCCGATTGTTTGGGGCATCTGGAAAAAGGCTTGTCCAGAGAAGAAAAGGTGAGCGCTACCATCAGTCCTGTGTCATGCCAACAGTAAAGCATCCTGACACCATTCATGTGTGGGGTTGCTTCTCATCCAAGGGAGTGGGCTCACTCACAATTCTTCCCAAAAACACAGCCATAAAGAATGGTACCAAAACACCCTCCAACAGCAACTTCTTCCAACAATACAACAACAGTTTGGTGAAGAACAATGCATTTTCCAGCAGGATGGAGGACCGTACCATAAGGCAAGTGATAACTAAGTGGCTCGGGGACCAGAATGTTGAAATTGTGTGTCCATGGCCTGGAAACTCCCCAGATCATAATCCCATTGAGAACTTGTGGTCAATCCTCAAGAGGCAGGTGGACAAACAAAAACCCACTAATTCTGACAAACTCCAAGAAGTGATTATGAAAGAATGGGTTGCTATTAGTTAGGATTTGGCCCAGAAGTTGATTGAGAGCATGCCCAGTCGAATTGCAGAGGTCCTGAAAAAGAAGGGCCAACAATGCAAATACTGACTCTTTGCATAAATGTCATGTAATTGTCGATAAAAGCCTTTGAAACGTATGAAGTGCTTGTAATTATATTTCAGTACATCACAGAAACAACTGAAACAAAGATCTAAAAGCAGTTTAGCAGCAAACTTTTTGATAACTAATATTTATGTAATTCTCAAAACTTTTGGCCACGACTGTATATATGTTTATAACTGACAACTAAGGAAAATCCCAAATTCAGTATATAAAATTAGAATATAACTTAAGACCAATACAAAGAAAGGATTTTTGGAAATCTTGGCCAAGTAAAAAGTATAAAAATGAAGTATTAGCATGTACAGCACTCAATACTTAGTCGGAGCTCCTTTAGCCTGTATTACTGCAGCAATGAGGCAAGGAGTTGATCAGTCTGTGGCACTGTTCAGGTGTTGAGAGAGCCCAGGTTGCTCTGATATTGGCCTTCAGCTCTTCTGCATTGTTGGGTCTGGCATATCGCATCTTCCTCTTCCCAATAACCCATATATTTTCTATGGGGTTAAGGTCAGGCGAGTATGCTGGCCACTTAAGAACAGGGATACAATGGTCCTTAAACCAGGTACTGGAAGCTTTGGCACTGTGTGCAGGCACCAAGTCCTGTTGGAAAATGAAATCTGCATCTCCATAAAGTTGGTCAGCAGCAGGAAGCATGAAGTGCTCTAAAACTTTCTGGTATACAGCTGTGTTGACCTTGGGCCTCAGAAAACACAGTGGACCAACACAAGCAGATGAGATGGCACCCCAAACCATCACTGACTGTGGAAACTGTACAATGGACCTCAAGCATTCTTTGTGAATCTCACAAACCCACATTTTTGAATGGGTTTTGTTTCACAATCCTTATTATCCTTTTATCAATCCTGTTATCCCTATTGATTGTACACTTTTTTCTACCACATCTTTTCCTTCCCTTCACCTCTCTATTAATGTGCTTGGACACAGAGCTCTGTGAACAGTCAGCCTCTTTTGCAATGACCTTTTGTGCCTTGCCCTCCTTGTGCAAGGTGTCAATGGTCGTCTTTTGGACAACTGTCAAGTCAGCAGTCTTCCCCATTGTGTAGCTTACAGAACTAGAATGAGAGACAATTTAAAGGCTTTGCCGGGGTTTTTAGTTAATTAGCTGATTAGAGTGTGGCACCAGGTGTCTTTAATATTGAACCTTTTCACAATATTCTAATTTTCTGAGATTTTGAATTTGGGATTTTTCTTAGTTGTCAGTTATAAACATCAAATATCAAATAAATAAACATTTGAAATATATCAGTCTCTGTGTAATGAATTAATATAAGATACAAGTTTCACTTTTTGAATGGAATTGGTGAAATAAATACACTTTTTGATGATATTCTAATTATATGACCAGCACTTGTATAGTCTTAGTTGTGAAAAAGGCCCAGCAGTGGTTGTATTTCCTTCACTGGCTTGGAAAGCTCAACCTGCCACAGATGTTTAAAATCACCTGGTAAAATCAAAAGAGCTGGTAAAATCACTCTGAAACCCTAGTGTGTTATGTGTATGCCAGGTTAAAGAGTTGGGTATTTAATTTAGATTTAAATTAACAGAGTGTACCTGCCTTCCAAATAATGCTAGGTAGATTGTTCCAGAGTTTAAGTGTTTAAGTGTTAGCTTAAAGTGATGAAGGTGACCACACAGTCTCTGGGCCATGCAGTGTCCATGCTAGTGGTCCAGGAGTGCAATCTCTTGCTGTGTCTTAGTGACATGAAGGAGCATGATTAGGTACAGTTCCTGAATGCTCCTGTGTCACAGATCAGCTTTTTCAATGATGCTGTCGAGAGCTTTGCCCAGCAGTTCTCATGGGACAGAAGCAGACTGAGGCGATCAAACACATCATGCACTGGAGTAAACCTGCTGCTTCCACCCTGGCCGCAGCCCCTCAGCCTGCTCATCGCCATGGGTGCCCCATTGTGGCCGTCCTTGCTCCCATGCAGTTGCCTTCCAATAGACAGTGTCGTCAAGCCGGTCACATGCGAAATGCCCAGCACATCCAGGTGTCCGCCAAACACAGTGGAAAAGAGCAGGTGTTGGGATGGGGGACCCAGAGATGGAGGAGACTGCTCATTGTGAGATGGTGATTGCACTACTCTCTACCCCGGAGGAAGGCCAGGAGAAGAATCTTTTGTTTCATTAAATTTTTGTTCTGCTGCAGACCCACCAGCCAGAGGTACCAAAAACTTAAATAAAAGAGCAGGGTCCTCGGTCACTGGGTCTCAAGAGGATGAGAGTGTTAACCATGCATAACAGGATAATTTCCTCTTCTCTTGCCAGTGGGCAGCAGTGGGTTGGCCAAAAGTACCCCTCCTGACCATTCCTGGAACCAGGTAAGGGCTGTAGCACTCAAGCCCCACTCCATGTTGTCACACACCAGCAGGGGCGATTCTAGGATTTTTTCAACTGGGGGGCACAAGAGGGGCCACGATTAATACAGAGGGGCCAATCTTGTGTTGTTTGAACTGTATATCCAAATAATTTCAAGAGTTCAGAAACCTTTAAAATCAGTAATAAACAGTGATACCCTATTATATTTTAATAGCAGTTCACTAGCTAGGACCACGCCACAAACCAGCTATGCAACTGGGGAAGAGTAGAAAGAGGTGAAGGGGTCGAGGGACTGGGATGATGGTTAGGTTGATCAGGGAATCTTGAATTGATGGCTCAGGGAGACTCAGGGTGGGGGTACCGTCTCTAGCGTATATTTAGGCCAGACAATGAGGACCCCCTGATACAACCTGATAGAAATATAATGTGGGATAAGGTTGGTTGAATGGATGAGAAAGGGAGGGAAGGGTGGGTTCTCGAGAACGAGACTAGCAGAGTGGTGTGAGGTGGAGGTTTGGAAGTCAGTATACATGGAGGTTTGGAAGTCAGGTGATTGTTTGAGGCGTGGCCCTGCTCCCGAACTTTAGTTAACCTTGCTTAACCCCATTTATTCACTGCTCTAAATCAAAACAATCAAATACAATTTGTATTAACTTTTCACTTTACAAAAGTGAAAGAAAAACTGTAATAAATAAAATAATCCAATATATGAATAGTGTACAACTCACAAATAATAATAATATAATTTATTTATAATAGCCTTATATAATATATATATATATATATATATATATATATATATATATATATATATATATATATAACAGCCTTATTTATATAAATGCAGAATAACAATAATAATTCATAGAAATAAATACACAATTAATTAATTAATATAACTAATATAAATTTAATATAATTTCATTATATGTTTTTGTTTATTATCCACATCCCATTCAATTTGCATAGCAGCAGTTGCAGTAAATTTGCATTGATGAATAAACAAAATCAACTTATGTCAAGGCTAATTAATCTTGAGCATATTGATTTAAAAATACCATATATCCATACTTTGTTAGAAAGCTACTTGTTCAAAAAGGTAGCTTTAATTTAACATGTAAAATATGTGGATCCTATAAAACAGTTTAGAATAACTTAATTAGTCCAGTGTTATTTTAGTATTAGTTATTTATTTTGCTATTTAATCATGCATTAAATAATTACGTATGATTTTTTTGAGAATGTTTCTGGGTGTCACCAAATGACGTTTTGTCAATAACTTCTGTGAAGGGAGGGAGAGAGAGCTTTCCAGGGTTCAGACAGCAATCGCGGAGCACCATGGTGATTTAGAGCGGCAACTGAATTTATTAGGAATCTACAGACGCAAATAGACTAAAGGTGTAGAAAAATAAAGACCTATATGTGTATTTTCGACTTTTTTTTCACCACAAGTCTGAAAGAAGACATGTTACTGAAAACAAACAGCCCCAAATCTCAAAATTGACCAGTAAAAAAAACGATGTTTTTGCATGTGTCTCACCCATATAGACTTAAAAAAAAAAAGTCTCAAGTGTGGAGCGTTAGATAAACATTACACGATTTGTTTCGTCACCTCACTTGAGTGAAAAAAGTTGCTAATCGACTGCATGATTCAATAATGACTTTATTAGAATTGCTATTATAGTTTTTTTTAAACCATTGCTTTAAATTGCGTTGTTGCCTATATCGGCGCGTTCGGCCGAAAAAAAAAAGTAAATCGTAACGCAGTAAACCCCTTTTACATTCAGCATCAGAGGAGCATAGTAAATATAATGATTAGCATCTTGGTCTGCTCTAGGAGATAACATCGTCATCGAACCTGCCTGGTCTGTCTTACACCGAAAGACGTTAACGTTAGTACCAAACACTTCTTGCACTGCAACAACTCGCTAATCGAAAAACATAAGCTATTTAAAATAGGTGCTTTTTTCTTTGGAAAACAGCAGCTCGCTATTCTTGGTCCTCGTTGAGAAGCATCGCGACGCAATCATGAGTTATTTACTAAACTGAAAGATTATAATTTGAATTTGTGAGTGACAGACAAGTAGAAGGGTGGGGGCACACTGGGGGGCCAATCAGTTTTCAGGAGGGGCCAGTGCCCCCATGGCCCCTCCCCTGGCTACGCCACTGCACACCAGGCTGTCATAAGTCTTAAGCCGGTCTCCTGCATTCCCTCCGGCACAGGGAGGAATCAGGTGAGTATTACACTTTACACCCAGACTCCACCCTCTGCCGTAACAGGCACCTGGCCGAGTCCTGCGACAGTACGTGGATAGAACTCAGAGCTTTTGAAACTGAGAATAGATCTTCATCTATTACGGAGGACAGCAGAAAGGGAAGGCTGTCTCCAAGCAGAGGATGGCCCACTGGATAGTGGATGCCATCACCATGGCCTATGAAGCACAGAGTGTATGCTCTGTGAACTCAGTCTGCATGCTTACTAAATTAGAGGTGTCGCATTGTCCTGGGCACTGACTCGTGGTGTCTTGCTAGCAGAAATTTGTAGAGCTGTGGGCTGGGCTACTCCTAACATGTTCGCTAGGTTCTATAGTCTGTGTCAAACCGGTTTACACCTCTATTTTCACCTCAAACAGGTAGTGGTAGTCTCTTCACCATCAAATATCACTTCTCTTCATTTTGAATAATTAATAAATATAACGACATTCATAAAAAGGGCTTTTTTTCAAGTTGGATTTCAAAAAGGTTTGAAGATAGGACACCAGTGGTGTAATCCTAAATTTAAAAGTTTTTAGGATATATATATATTTTTTTCCTTGGGTTAGAATAATTATGTAATACCCTATCTGTAGTTAACATAAAATAATGCACTAAGAAAATGTAGTTCTATAAAAGCTTTCGTCCTAAATTAAGTCCTAATTGAAATCGCCATGGTTAAATAAAATATTTTAAAGGATTCTAAATTTAAGATCTTTCTGTAATATGTATTTTTACATGCAGAAGCCAATCTCTGTGTGCAGTGAGAGTTGCCCTCCAGGCACTAGGAAGGCTTCACAAAAAGGAAGGCCTGTCTGCTGTTATGACTGTATCCCATGTGCAGAGGGAGAAATCAGCAATGAGACTGGTAATCTTCATTCCATCTTAAAGTTTTGAAAACTTGTTAGTTGCTATTTTGCTGTTCATTAAATAAATTATTTTCCTTACCTTCCTTACCTTCTCTAACTAGTAATTACATCTTCATTTACAGATTCAATTAACTGCAAGCAGTGTCCAGGGGAATACTGGTCTAATGCTGAAAAAAATAATTGTGTGTCAAAGAATTTAGAGTTTCTGTCACTCACAGAAGTTATGGGTATAGTCCTTGTCTTTTTCTCACTGTTTGGAATAGGAATAACTGTACTGGTGGCCATCCTATTTTACAGCAAGAAGGACACCCCCATCATAAAAGCAAACAACTCAGAGCTGAGCTTCTTACTGCTCTTCTCATTGACTCTGTGTTTCCTCTGTTCACTCACTTTTATTGGACGGCCTACTGAGTGGTCATGTATGTTGCGACACACAGCATTTGGGATCACTTTTGTCCTCTGTATCTCCTGTGTTCTAGGGAAAACAATAGTAGTGTTAATGGCCTTCAAGGCTACACTTCCAGGAAGTAATGTCATGAAATGGTTTGGGCCTGCACAACAACGACTCAGTGTTCTTGCCTTTACACTCATACAGGTCCTTATATGTGTGCTTTGGTTAACAATATCTCCTCCATTTCCCTACAAAAATATGAAATATTATAAGGAAAAGATAATTCTTGAGTGTAATCTGGGTTCTACTATAGGTTTCTGGGCTGTGCTGGGTTATATTGGCCTACTTGCTGCTTTGTGCTTTATTCTGTCTTTTCTTGCTCGTAAGCTGCCTGATAACTTTAATGAAGCCAAATTCATTACATTCAGCATGCTGATATTCTGTGCTGTATGGATAACATTTATTCCAGCTTATGTCAGTTCTCCTGGAAAATTTACTGTAGCTGTGGAGATATTTGCCATTTTAGCTTCAAGCTTTGGTTTACTATTCTGCATATTTGCACCTAAATGTTATATCATCCTGCTTAAACCTGAACAAAATACAAAGCAAAACATTATGGGGAAAACAACATATAAGTCCTACTGAAAAAAAGAATTTTATATCACATATTTTTTCTGAATTATTTCTTCAAAGACAACTCAAATTGGTGTTATTGATTCTTTACATTTGCAATTTCACAGGTTTTAGGCTATTGTGCTTAGTGAGTTTGATTTAGTGGGCTAATTGTACAACCTTATTGTACTTTCTATGTATATAATGAATATCATGCAGCTGTCTTTTTTTTTAGACATATGTTTATTTTTTATGTTTTTCTCTTGAGAAAACACATCAGACATGCCTTCAGTGTGACTCTACAATCTTCATAGTCATGAAAATAAAGAAAACTCTTTGAATGAGAAGGTGTGTCCAAACTTTTGGTCTGTACTGTATATTATATTCCTTCTAAAAGATGCCTGCAAATAACTACTATCTGGAAAACACAATAGGATCACATCATTGTCTGTCTGTCTGTCTGTCTGCCAAAGACACTGATCATACCTGCTATGTAGATTGCATCAATGGTTTGCATAATACAAATGACACAAATATCAGTTTCCAAAGATACGCATAGAAGGAAGTTGTTGTATGTTACAAAGTTAACCCTCAAAAACATGCACTGTACAGCAGGCAGTACAATATTTTTTATATTGGTTTTCCATATATATATATATATATATATATATATATATATATATATATATATATATATATATATATATAAACTTCTAACAGTAGCATAGAGAACAACAGAGCAAGACTGAACCGGGATTCACACTTCGTCAAATTGTCACGCACCTACAGCAATTCTGAGAACAGAGAAAAACTGAATAACATAATAGATAAAAAGAATAAAATAAAACTACACTACACTATATATTTTTTCAATTAATTAACATTAAGATGATAAAACTGCTAGCTCAGCATACCTGAGCCCTACCCACTGATCTATATATATAACTGGATCGCTCATCGTGTTCTAAACTGCCAACAGGCAGTGAAGCCACCGGAAGTGTTCGATCCGCCATCTTACTAATCCCTACCAGCAGAGAGCACCATTGAGTTACATTCAAACTGCTGTCCTAAAATAACTCGATTTGAAGCTAATCAGTCAAACAGGACTCGTTTTTATGCTATGTGTAATAAAGTAATGTGTACTTCAGATGTTATCTGCAGTGTTTACAGTCTTTTGGGGCAGTATAAGCAATATATTTAAATCGTGTAGGTGGGTGTGTCTGCTGCGCACTGACGACACAGGTAACTGATCAAACACAAAAATGCCTTATTTCTTTATGAAATTTTTTTTTTTCAGGAATTATTAAACATGAACGTATTAGTATCAGAAATGGATTTTAATTGGATTTCTGAAATCCGTACTGTATATAGTCAGTTATATCTCTGAATAAATTCAGATTTCAGAACAAACACTTTTTCATTTGTTATATGTGTTGAGGTCGTGTCCGTCTGATGTTTATTATGTTCATGATGCTCACTAATGTAATGAACGTAGCTTTTTAATAAGTAGGGGAAATTCCCGACATTTAAAAAATAACCGTTTACATGCCTAGGGTGTTCGCATCGTAATAATGTACAGAGATACTTCATATTTATAAACGCTGACTTGTTAGGTGATGTTTTCTCATTAAAATCATACAAATTCCTATCAATTCAATGGAACCTTTTCGCACACTAGGGATTACCAATATGGTGGCGCGGCGGCTTCACTTTAAAGAACCACACAGATGGGAAATCAAAAATTACCTGTATTACAGTGTATGATGGAGCTGTCCATCTGTGTAAACAATGTGCAAATAATTAAACCAAAAAGTACACGAGTTATAAAGTTATTGGCTTCTAAAGTAAGGAGTCGACTCTGAATCGCTGAAACGAGTCGTTATAGATTTCAAATCTTTTGCCCATCTCTATGTACATCACTAGGAGCACTTTGCATAATAATCTCTGCCTACCGTGTTGGGAGAAACGGAACTCTGACCTGCCCCACCCCCACACACAGACGCTCTGTTTGGTGGTTGTCGAGGAGACCGTTTGTTTTATTTTCACTGCCAAAGAATGAAGATCAGAAGAACCAATGGCTAAAATTGATTTTCACCACAATACCAGAGCAGTACAACAAATCCCTTTTGTTGTGTTCACAACATTTCACTGATGACTGCTTTTCTAATCTCGGTGATTACAGCGGGATTTTCAAAGCGTTTGGCCATAAAAGATGGTTCATTATCAACTTTATTTAGAACAACGAGCATCTCCGAATCACAACGCGAAGTATGATTATGAAGTTATGTGTCTGTTTTCTCCCGAGCGTCTTATCAGTATGTGTGCTGTCTGCAGCCTTTGTTTGTGCTGATCGTCATGTACAAACACGTCATTAAAATGAAGTGTAACTCCGTGAATACTCAACGAAGAGACATGAGAGAGATATCTATAGAAAGCTTGACATGTCTACTTTAAAACTAAACAAGTGCTGCTAACAGATATTCTGTGATAAAAGTAATCCATATGAAAACAACGCGATGTCTGTTTTTCATGTCTCCCTTCATTATATCCAATGTGACCACGCCCCCGCGCTGAACGCGCTAGATTCAAACTGAAGCGCGCGGCTTGAATACACCCACACAGAAGAAAAAGCAGCGAGACTGTTCAAGTTTTTTTATTTTACTGTTTGCTTCGCGATGAGAGGAATAAGACATGATTCACCCCAAACAGATGCTAACGCATAGTTTACCGTGGAGGTGTGTGCGGAACAACCAATCCAAACTGGTTATGTTAGTTGACCAATCAGAACACAGTATGCTACCCAAAGGTGGGGTTTAACGAAACTGAATCTTTTGAACAGCTTCGCGCGAACCGTTTGGGGATCTCTGAGAATTGAGGTAATTTTAAAATGATATTTTGACAAAATGACAATGTTTTTTAACCTTGGATGGATTTAACCCCTTTGAGTGCAAACATCGCTGACGGCCCCAGTTTATTATTGTTTCACTTTCACAGCACATTAAACATCACTGTCTTACTTCATCTGGACAAACTGTGCATCAATGGAAAGTTTAAAGACTCAAGCTTCGATATTTGACCAATATTTTGATAAAACATTGTTGCAGTGACAGATATTTAGTGATTTATGTCAGGAGTGCAAAATAATAAATCCGTATTATGCCACATTTTGAATAGAAATTAACAACTCCCTCATATTCAGTCACGTCAAGAGCGGTTTATTTGTGTTCACATAGACTCACTGAACAGCGTCAATAAGGATTTACAGACCAAAGATGCATATCTGCGGAGATATATGGATATATTTACTGATGTTTACTTCATATTTCTTCAGACAGAATCGTCATTTCTATTCATTTTCCACGGATTTACGCGATCAGATGATAAACAGCCTCTCCCAGCGATCTGTGTGTGCGTGCAGTAGTCACAGCTCGTGCGGTGTGTGACTCAGACTCTGATTGGGTCTTTCAAACGTCAATCTGAGAGTGTAATATCTGGACACCGCCCCATCGTGTCACATGCTTCCTGCACACTTCCTGGTAGTTATCTGGCCAAAACAACACTGAAACACCTCTGTACACACAAAATATCCGAATAATAAACCCGCGATTACGATAGTAAAGCTTGGTATGAGAATTTCTTGAGATCTGGGGCGTTTTTATAAAAAAAATCGAAAATGTACATCGGAAATGCTAACTTGTGCAGCGATGAAAAAGGCTACAAATAACATATTTTTACAACAGTAAACGACCAAATTCCACCCCTGATCGCTAAAGGAAGTTATTATAAACACTCGATCGGGGTTTAAAGTGAGTTTTGAGTAAAAGTGTATTAATAATTTCATAAATTGTCAGATGTAGCTTGATGCTAACGTTAGCACCAATGCTTCTAATAGCAGGTGCTTTTCTTCTTCATAATGCATTTTTGTCTCAATAATTCACGTAAGGTCGTAAGAAAATGTTTTGTTGTATTTTTATAGTAAGACTTTTGATAAATAAGGGCTAAATGCAAAGAGAGACTGAAGTGAGATCGCTGCTTTGTTAAGCCTGAAAAACCACAATCAAGGCTAATAAAGGTGGAATAAAAACAAAAGAATAATGATAAAAGAATAATGCGGATAATGTGTCATACTTGGCGGAGGTGTGAAAGAACCGTTTGGTGAGAACAATACAATCATGATTCGGGCAGTTTTCAACAGTGAAACATACACAAAGAGCACAGGAGAGTTTACATGTGAGATCTTACAGAGATGACAAGGGCCATAAATCAATCTGATGAGCCTTCTCTAAAAACACACATGACATGGCCTTAGAAAATATTTCATAAAATTCACAGTTTTACAGATTCGATTATGAAATTTTTTATGAAGTCTTGGAAGACTTGTGGCCTTAGCTACACTGTGTTTTCAAACTCATTTCCTACATCAACATTTTTTTAAATACATTTAAAACATATGTTTTTAATATTTTTATTTTTGTTTTTATGTTTGAGCTTATATATCTCTATTATCATAACAGTCTGAGTGATTCTGATTCCTGAACAGTAAACTTTAAAGTGTCAGCTTTGTGAATAAAGGTTGGTTATGTATCTAGTGAGAAAGAATCATGAGCAGAAACCTTTTTATTTTGGGTATGTAATTTCGGTCTCCATGCCAAAAAAGGGGGGTTACTAGTAAGGGGTTAAACCTAATGTACAGGACTTATAAACAGTGATAGGAAGCTTAGAATTTTCATCTTACTGGCTCTTTAATGACGTCATGATCAATCCAGTTCTATATTATAGATCAGTGGCCCTACCCCATGTATACGGATATAAATAGGCGACAGGTGCATCCTAGGATTAAGTACGTAACTGAGACATTCTCTATCTGTCGGTCACTACAAGTTATGTTATGATGACATTATGGGGCCCTGGAAAGTGCCACAACCTTAACCACATCACTACCCCATGACGTAGCCCAGTACAAGGGCTGACCGGAGACCTGGGCAAGCTAACACTGAGGTTTAGATACTGAGATACCGGGTCTGGCACCAGCCTGCTCTGCTCAGTCTGACTGAAGAAGGTGCTGGAGGATGGCGTTTACTGGTGGAGGAAAGAGGCATTTGTATCCCCGTGTGAGGGAGTATGGCGCAGAAAGCATGACACCGACCAGCTCTTCCTCCCATTTACTTGTTACACAACACAACGTGAAGAAACTGGCTTAACGTGCAGACTGTAAAATCTTGCAAAGGTGTTCGGTGTTGCCCAGCCCACAGCTCTACAGATGTTTCCCAGAGAGAAGAGTGAGCTCTCACCCCCAGGGGGCAGGGGCCATCTTGGGATTGGTACACCAAGCGATGGCATCCACTATCCAGTGGGCCAACCTCTGCTTCTGCTGACCTCCATAGCAGACAAAGAGCTGCTCAGAGCTTATAAAGCTCCGGGTGTGGTCAACATATATACGCAGCGCTCTTACGTGATACAGCACGAGGAAAGGCATGGTAGGAGCCTTGGGCACGTATCCAAGACGGGGTCTCAGGACAATGTGAGAGTAGGCTGGCCCGAGCACAAGATACTCTTCACTTACCGAACATGCTTGGAGGTTCCAGACCCTCTTGCTTGGAAGTGAGCAAGGTCAGGAGCGCTGTCTTAACAGACCAGAACTTAAACCCGACTGAAACCAGAGGCTCAAAGGGACCCCTCTGAAGTCCAGCCAGGACAATATAGAGGTACTAGGAGGGCACCAGGGGTGGCGCAGGAAGATTTAACCTTCTGGCATCGCTCAGGAACCTGATGATGACATTGTGCTTTCCCAGGGACCAGCCATCCACTGCATCATGATGTGCTGCAAGGGCAGCAACATACACTTTCAAGGTGGAGGGTGACAGCCTACGCTCTAATCTTTCTTTCAGGAAAGAAAGCACTACTGCAATCGTGCATCTTCAGGGGTTTTCTGGGTGAGAAGAACCACAATTTGTGAACAGACCCCATTTGAGAGCATAAGCTTGCCTCATAGATGGAGTTCTAACCTGAGTGATTGTGTTAATCACTGCGGGTGACAGATCAGCTAGGTCTGTGGTGGGTGCCAACTGGTGCTGAGCTTCTGAGAGAGGAGGTCCTGTCTCAGGGGGATGCATCTGTAAGGGAATGTGGCGAGGAGCACGAGTTCCAGAAACCAGGTCCTGGTGGGCCAGAAAGGCACAAACAATAAGATGTGCTTCTCATCCTCCCTGACCTTGCACAGTGTCTGTGTGAGTAGGATCATTGGGAGAAAAGCATACTTGTGAAGAGCCTGAGACCAGCTGTGTGCCAGTGCATCTATGCCAAGGGTAGCCTCGGACAGGATATAGTACAGCTGGCAGTGGGAGGACTTGCGGGAAGCAAACAGGTCCAGGAGATGGTGGGCGAGCTGTGACATTGATCGTATATCCTCCTGTTGGTTGGTGTACGAAACAACAGTGTTGTCCGTGTGGACCAACACATGTTTATCTTGCAGCAGTGGGCAGAACTGCCGCAAGGCAATTGATGTGCCAAAGCAGTCTGCCTGCCTGTTGCATGTCGTGCCATAACCCATACTGGAGGCATCTGTCCTGACAGCGACATGCTGAGACTCTTCTCCTAAGGGCACCCTGGCTTGTAGGAAGGCAAGGTCCAACCAAGGGCTGAAAAGGCGGTGACACATTGGCGTGATGGTCACTCAATGTGTGCAGTGGCGCCATGCCCACCTCGGGACTTGGGAGAGTAGCCAGTGCTTGAGTGGTGTCATATGCAGCAATCCGACAGGCTTGACTGCGGCTGTGGATGCTATAACTCCACACTGAGAAAAGAGATTCTCTGCACAAAGTAGATCTCGCTCTTTTCACAGTTGACCTGAAGCCCCAACTGGCTGAGGTGCCGTAGCACCGGGTCCCTGTGATCGCACAACTTCTCGTAACCGGGCCATAATGAGCCAGTCATCAATATAGTTGAGGATCCTGATGCCCACTTCCCATAACAGGGCATGAGCACCCTCCGCTGCCTTCGTAAAGATGTGGGGGGACAGCCCAAAGTGGAGGACCCTTTACTGCCATGCCTGACCCTTGAACGCAAACCATAGGAACGGTCTGTGTTGAAAGAGAATCGAGACATGAAAGTAAGCATCATTCAGGTCAACCACTGCAAACCAATCCCTAAAGCGAACTCCCATAATGTCGTCACAACATAACTCATAGTGACCGACATAAGGAACTGATGAGCATCAAATACTCAAGCTAAAAACTCCTTTTTTGATTGTTCATGTGGGCAAACCAATATGTACAGTATAGCATACTTTTCTTTCACCACACAGCAAACTTACTTGAAATACTAAAAATAATAGTATTAAACTATTTTTGGTAGGACTTTCTATGAAGACCATATTTATAAACCAGTATAAGGGTATTCTTAAGGTATTACAATGAATGCATATTACATTATTTAAAAAAAAAACAACAAAAAAAAACAATTTTATATCAACTCATGGATAATCATAACTACAATTTTAATGCATCATAATACTAACGTATTTTTGGTTATAAATTTAAGAGTATGATTATTTATAACACAGAATGAACACCATGTTAAATCTACTTTATGTACAGTATAATAAACTGTATCATATCTTGACATTGTTTAAGATCTGCACATTATATTACTACATCTTGTGAGTGGTTAAATGTTGAGTGTTATTTGAGTGTTTCCTGTGAGCCTTATGTTAACGTATTTTCTGCACTATGAGGCGCATAGAATAGAAGATACTGCAGTCAAACGTTTCACTGGGTTGGCACAGTGATTAACCAGAAAAATTAAAAATGGCACGTCAGTCCGAAAAGGTTGCAGACCCCTGGTTAATATGGTTACATTTTATTTTGATGGTACCCTTAATCAATCAACTATAAGCAACTTCACAGCTACATGCCAACTCTCATTAGAGAATTAGTATGCTCAAGAATGGTAGACTCTAGTATGGTAGAATAAGTTGACGTACTTGCATAGACACTAATAATCAGATTATCTGTTGGTTGACCATGAAAATAAAGTGTTAGCATAAATTTACAGTTGCAGACATACTAATACTCCATTGAAGGCTAGTTGACATGTAGTTGCAGAGTTACTTATCAGCTGTCTAAAGGCAAAACCAGTTTACACTATACAAAATATTGTTTATCCTTACAATAATAAATGAACAAGCATATTGAACAGTTTTTTCACAACTAAAATAACTAATAATAAAATGGAGACGTCACTTCCTGTTTGTTGTTGACGGCTGAACTGCGTTTGAGCTCCGTCACTATATTCTTTTCATTGACTATTTTTAACTTAAAAATCTATTTTATACACCATCGTTTCCGTTTATATAACGCGTGAATATATCCTCTATTGTATTCTACAACAAAAACAATTAGAGCGACTCGCTATCACTAGATTTATTTTGATCTCCCGGGTCCGCTATTAGCTTTTAGCCAGTTAGCATCAGCAAGCGTGGTTGCTGCTAACTGAGCTTACATTGCTAATACTCTATTCACACACATTACCACTGCTGTACTCACTGTTACTTGCTTTAATGGCGGATGAATGTCTCCACTCTGTGCAGCTCGAGCTCGAGGCCGTGGGGAAGCAGATTCGCGACCTGGAACGGAGGCAGGCCGAGCTGAGAGAGCGGAGAGCCGCGCTGGAATCATCCCGGGCTGACGCTCACAAGTCCGGGGTAAGTATACAGCGTGCTGTTAACAGTCCCACCACGTCTACTCCGTGTGTTTCTCTGCGCAGGCCCGGTGCACCCAGGACGCGATCTTCCCAGATGTCCTTCACTGCGACGCCGGGACACCACGGACCCTGGGTGCATCCACAGCGGAGGATGCGAGCCGGGTCCCGGGCGACGACATCTCCCCCTCCTGCCTTCGAGATCTCCATCCAGAACCGCTTCGCTCCCCTCCGCGAGACAGGACGCGACGCTGTGATCATCGGAGACTCCATCGTCCGACACGTAAGTGCTACGTTAGCCGAAGGTAAAGTGCACACTCATTGTTTGCCTGGTGCTCGTGTTCTCGATGTTTCTGCGCAGATACCCGCGATCCTGAAGGACGACGAGAGCCCGAGAGCGGTCGTGCTTCACGCCGGGGTTAACGACACCACGCTGCGGCAGACGGAGACGCTGAAGAGGGACTTCAGGAGCCTGATCGAGACGGTTCGCAGCACGACGCCCGCGGCGACGATCGTCGTGTCAGGACCACTGCCCACGTATCGACGAGGACACGAAAGGTTCAGTAGACTTTTTGCTTTAAATGAATGGTTGTTGTCATGGTGTAAAGAACAGAAACTGCTATTTGTTAATAACTGGAATCTTTTCTGGGAGCGTCCTAGACTGTTTCGCGCTGATGGATTACACCCCAGTCGAGTCGGAGCGGAGCTTCTCTCTGACAACATCTCCAGGACACTTCGCTCCATGTGACTAGTAAGTCAATTCTCAAATAACCATTATGATGAGTTTTGTTCCACCCGCTTAAATGATAAAAGTACTTGTGCTGTAAAACCTATTAAGACTGTGTCTGTTCCCAGAATAGTGAGGTCAAAATATAAATATAAATATAATGTAGGATCTAGAAAAAATCTTATCGTAATTAAACCAGAAAAATGTAAAGTAAATGAACAAAAACAATTTTTAAAGTTTGGGCTCATAAATATTAGATCACTCACACCAAAAGCAGTTATTGTAAATGAAATGATCACAGATAATAGTTTTGATTTACTCTGCTTGACTGAAACCTGGCTAAAACCAAATGATTATTTTGGTCTAAATGAGTCTACTCCACCAAACTACTGTTATAAGCATGAGCCCCGTCAGACTGGTCGTGGCGGGGGTGTTGCAACAATATATAGTGATATTCTCAATGTTACCCAGAAAACAGGATACAGGTTTAACTCTTTTGAAATACTAATGCTAAATGTTACTCTGTCAGACATGCAAAAGAAATCTAATGTATCTCTTGCTCTGGCTACTGTGTATAGACCACCAGGGCCGTATACAGAATTCCTAAAAGAATTTGCAGATTTCCTCTCAGACCTTCTAGTTACAGTTGATAAGGCGCTAATCATGGGAGATTTTAATATTCACGTTGATAATACAAATGATACATTAGGACTTGCGTTTACTGACCTAATAAACTCCTTTGGAGTCAAGCAAAATGTCACCGGGCCCACTCATCGTTTTAATCATACACTAGATTTAATTATATCGCATGGCATCGATCTTACTGCTATAGATGTTGTACCTCAAAGTGATGATATTACAGACCATTTCCTCGTATCGTGCATGCTGCGTATAACTGATATTAACTATATGTCGCAGCGTTACCGTCTGGGCAGAACTATTGTTCCAGCCACCAAAGACAGATTCGCAAATAACCTGCCTGATCTATCTCAACTGCTATTTGTACCCAAAAATACACATGAATTAGACAAAATTACTGACAACATGGGCACTATTTTCTCTAATACATTAGAAGCTGTTGCCCCAATCAAATTGAAAAAAGTTAGAGAAAAACGTACTGTACCATGGTATAACAGTAATACTCACTCTCTCAAGAAAGTAACTCGTAGTCTTGAACGCAAATGGAGAAAAACTAACTTAGAAGTTTTTAGAATTGCATGGAAAAACAGTATGTCCAGCTATAGACAGGCTCTAAAAACTGCTAGGGCAGAGCATATACACAAACTCATAGAAAATAACCAAAACAATCCAAGGTTTTTATTTAACACAGTGGCTAAGTTAACAAATTACCAGACGCCACCTGATTCAAATATTCCACCAACGTTAAATAGTAATGACTTTATGAATTTCTTCACTGATAAAATAGATAACATTAGAAATACAATAGCGAATGTAGATTCTACAGCATCTAACACTTCAGTTTCATCCATCGCACCCAAACATAAACTGCAGTGCTTTACAACCATAGGACAGGAGGAGCTAAATAAACTTATCACTGTATCTAAACCAACAACATGTTTATTAGATCCTGTACCCACTAAATTACTGAAAGAGCTGTTACCTGTAGCCGAAGAACCGCTTCTCAATATCATAAACTCGTCGTTATCTTTAGGACACGTCCCAAAACCATTCAAGCTGGCGGTTATCAAGCCTCTTATTAAGAAACCAAAACTAGATCCTAGTGTACTGGCAAATTATAGGCCTATTTCAAATCTTCCATTTATGTCTAAAATTTTAGAAAAAGTTGTGTCTGCTCAATTGAGCACCTTCCTGCATAAAAATGATCTGTATGAAGAATTTCAGTCAGGTTTTAGGCCCCACCATAGCACAGAAACTGCACTTGTTAAAATTACAAATGACCTGCTCCTTGCGTCAGACCAAGGCTGCATCTCATTTCTAGTCTTACTTGATCTTAGTGCTGCGTTCGACACCATAGATCATAACATACTCATAGATCGATTACAAAACTATACAGGTATTCAAGGGCAGGCTCTAAGATGGTTTAGATCCTACCTGTCCGATCGCTACCATTTTGTTTACTTAAATGGGGAGTCATCTCATTTATCATCAGTAAAATATGGAGTGCCACAAGGATCCGTCCTAGGTCCCCTTCTATTTTCAATATACATGTTGCCCCTTGGTAATATTATTAGAAAATACGGAATTAGCTTCCACTGTTATGCTGATGATACTCAGCTATATATATCAACGAGACCAGATGAAACTTCCCAATTATCTAAGCTAACAGATTGTGTTAAAAATGTAAAAGATTGGATGACAAAGAATTTTCTCCAATTAAATTCGGATAAGACGGAGATATTAATTATTGGACCAAAAAACACTACACAGAATCTTGTAGATTACAATCTGCAACTAGACGGATGTACTGTTACTTCCTCTACAGTCAGAAATCTGGGTGTTATATTAGACAGCAATTTGTCTTTTGAAAATCATATTTCCAATGTTACAAAAATTGCATTCTTCCATCTTAGAAACATTGCCAAGCTACGAAACATGTTATCTGTTTCTGATGCAGAAAAGCTAGTTCATGCATTCATGACCTCTAGACTGGACTATTGTAATGCACTTCTAGGTGGTTGTCCTGCTTCTTCAATAAACAAGCTACAGGTCGTCCAAAATGCAGCAGCGAGAGTCCTTACGAGGTCAAGAAAATATGATCATATTACCCCAATTTTACAGTCTCTGCACTGGCTACCTATTAAGTTCCGCATCAGTTACAAATTATCATTACTTACTTATAAGGCCCTAAATGGTTTAGCTCCAGCGTACCTAACTAGCCTTCTACCACGTTACAACCCATCACGCACCCTAAGGTCACAAAACGCTGGACTTTTGGTAGTTCCTAGGATAGCAAAGTCCACTAAAGGAGGTAGAGCCTTCTCACATTTGGCTCCCAAACTCTGGAATAGCCTTCCTGATAATGTTCGGGGTTCAGACACACTCTCTTTGTTTAAATCTAGATTAAAAACACATCTCTTTCGCCAAGCATTCGAATAATGTATCTTTTTAATTGTGAGTGTAGTTGCATCTGATCAAAGGTGCATTTTTATTCATTAGCTTGGGTTAAACTAATTTTACTTTGTTGGATCAGCAGCTATGCTAATGATGTCTGTATTTTGTTTCTATGTGTTCTATGTTTTGCCACGGGATTCACATCCCGTGGTAACTAGGATTTACACAAGCTCCAGTCTGGATCCAGAACACCTGAGAAGAGATGATGCTGACCATCAGAGGACCTCAGATGATGCTAACCCTGAATGAACAAACAGAACTAACAATTATTCCTAAATGTGTGACTGAATCATATAATAACTTAATTAATAATATTGATAGTTCATCGTCTAGCTGACTACGTCTTGTATTATTATTATTTTTTAGTTTTTCTAAAATCCTGTCAAATGTGCACAAACTACTAGCTACTACTAAATATTGTAGAAACATAATTTTCTGTAAAGTTGCTTTGTAACGATTTGTTTTGTAAAAAGCGCTATACAAATAAACTTGAATTGAATTAAAATAACTAAAATAACTTCTTAGCTTCATCAAACCACGCGATTGTTATTGTTTTGGTAGTGCGCCCTCTCATGGCAAGTCCTACAACCTGTACCTTTAAGGACCTGTTTAATGTTTGAAACAAGTATCCTCTTATGGAGTAGAACTGGCAAAGTGGCACAGGCCAAAAAACGGGGGACCTAGAATTGTCTTCCCAGGACCACAGTATTGCAGCAAAATATTACTGCTTTTCACTAAATACAATGCAATAAAATGTTCCAACTTTTCTATTACATGTTCACTAATATGCTCTAATGTATTACTTATTATTGATTTATTAATACTACTTATTTCAAAAGCACAAAGTATAACTCTTGTCTAACACACACTATACACAAGCTTTGACAATATACCGTATTTTTCGGACTATAAGTCGCACCTGAGTATAATTCGCATCAGTCCAAAAATATGTCATGATGAGGGAAAAAAACCTATATAAGTTGCACTGGACTATAAGTCACATTTATTTAGAACCAAGAACCAAGAGAAAACATTACCGTCTACAGCCGCGAGAGGGCGGTCTATGTCTTCAGTGTAGACTACAGGAGCAATGAGCAGCATAGAGCGCCCTCTCGCAGCTGGAGACGGTAATGTTTTATATTGGTTCAATTCTCTTGGTTCATTTCAAATTAATTTTGATAAATAAGTCGCACCTGACTATAAGTCGCAGGACCAGCCAAACTATGAAAAAAAAGTGCAACTTATAGTCCGGAAAATACGGTAGTGATTTTGTGCTTTCTAGTCTGCTCCTGTTTTGATAATTGTTACAGTCTGATGGTTAAGTCTTAGTGGCATGTCACATAAGGAAATTTAATGTTTTAAGGAATCTTGTTTTATGCTAGGATAAACAAACAAACAAACTAATAATATAAACTGAATTCTCAATTATGCAGTTATTTAGGATGACCCTAGGGTTTGACAAGTAGAGTGACTGAATGAAAGAATAAACAAACAAATAAATACATACATGAATACCTATCTACCTACTGACAGTGTGAAAAAAAAAATTGCAGTGAGAAAAATCTATATTAAAGGCTTTGCAGATTATCTTCTAAAATAATTCTGGGATACAGCTATTCCATGCTCACAGAGTGAAGGGAATTTTTCTCAATATGCTTTAAGTTGCAGCAGATATGCGCACCACAGGATCAGCCCAAATAAAGACAGACACCAAACTCCCACATATTACGAGATGTATTTTCTTTACAGTATTTTAAATTGTTCGACACCAAAAGCATATTTTTTTTAATGTAGAATTAATAAGATTTATGAATTCTGAAAATTCATAAAACATTAATGAAACTAAATGAATACAACTAATACCTGCAAGCATAAAATGGGACAGTGTTACAATCACTTGTTGTGGATCAACAATCTGCAAATACATTATTCAGTTATTTACATTGTCCCATATTTCAAATATGCAGGTGAATTACAAAGTCAAAGTAACAATACAGTGTTTCAGTTTCTTCTCCTAAACACACATAACGTGCTTTAAGTCATGAACTACATTACCCATAAGGCACCGCCGATTACCGGCGCGCATTTCACTCTGTGCAGCAAAGATTAACCACTCTTGTCATTAAATAGATTTATGTGAAACTCAGATTAACATTAACAAGCATCCTCATACTTATGAAAATTAACATGGACATTAACTGGCACTTTAGATGTTATACCGCTCATAGAAATATGACGCAATCGCACGTTTCAAGCAATACAGTTTATATACTCGATTAAACATGAAGAACCATCTGAGTGATTCTCTGAGATGGGTGCCTTTTGGGTCATACCTTTATATTTATATATATATATATATATATATATATATATATATATATATATATATATATATATATATATATATATATATATATATATATATACCTTAAATAGTTATATTTTTTATAATTTCATGTGATAGTGGATTAGTCAAAACTTTAAGAAAATAAATTTTCCCACCTCAGGCATGAAATTCTAATCGATATTGAGTATTTTTTCTTACAGAAAGTTGTTTTAGAGTTCAACCCCGTCACAGACCACTTGGACCCTGTTTAAATATTATTTTAAAAGATTTTCAAGTAAATTCTTGTAGAAGCTTTTCAATGAGATGTCCCTTGTTTGATATCATTTATTGGATGTAGAATTTTATTTTTAAATACTCACCATTTGAATACCAAATCAGGTCATGAAAACGGTATCTAACATTGGTCCTCATATCTCATCACAAAATATGCATTAACATTAGGATTTAATCAGGCTTTCATATTTTTTCAGACTGTCTTGTAAGTTCTGCACACAGCAAAACAAACATTGACCTAATTTGTCTTCTCATCACGAAAATATTAATAAAAACTATCAAATAACAGGATTGAAAATGATAACAGGGTTGAAGTGATGATCATTATTTCAATATAGTATGGTTTTCTTACCTGTAAAATTAATGATATCGCATTCAATAACATTTTATTTTATTAAAGTTGGCGAAAACAAACAAACATTTTAGTAAGTATTTAACATTAAATCAAAATTAATTAATGACAAACATCAATCTTTCCATTTGGTCCAAAAGAATCCCTTATAAAAACAACAGACTATGGAAAACAACCTTGCTGGGATCTCATTTTGATTAAATCTTGTTTTTAGTGCTTAACATTGAACTTTGAAAACAGGACTGTTCATTCTTTATTCAGAAAGCCTGGCCCAAACATCTTTTTGAATTTACATGTGCTGTGTTGTCACTGGCTTAGGAGGTGGGATTAGCTCAAGCACATCATCAAAAACATACAAAAGCACATCTTCATGAGCAGGCCAAAAGAACCTGTTTGGCCCGACACGGTGCATGCATTTTACTTGCACATTTCTCCAGCTCAGTGCTAAAAACGAAAAAAAAAATTGCCCTTCTGTTTGTACTGGGTACAAGGCCCATCACTAAAAAAAGTGTATCACAGAAACCTCTGGGTGTGTTGCCTGCACATAATCCAATACAGGGTTCAGATGCTCCCAAATAGCTGCTGGGCTTTTGTGCTTTTGATGGAGATATTGTGCTGAAGCAGGTCGGTTCTTGGCTACCACCTAAAAAAAGAATCCCTGTATGTAGTGTTGGCTGTTGATGAGATGATCCAAAGCGCACTGCTTGTATTTGCAGGTGAAGTTCTCCGAAAAATCCATGTGAATTAGACATTCTTCAGTGGCCATGCTCTTTCTCAGCTCATGGTAGTAGGCATACTGTTGTCTAATATTGAATGAATGCTTCTTGAACTTGCTCAGGTGTGTGTGGAACTGCTCAGCAAATTGCTCCTGGGTTCCCTCAACAATTTGTTTAACAGATATCTTTACTTTTGGCCCCTCCTGATCATCCATTTTTGCCTTCTCTTCTGTCCCCCACTGAGTATAGGACACTTGTTTTACACTGTCGTACATACTGGAGAGGGGAACTGTTTTATCTTTACAGTTCTTACACTCCGCATACATACAATACTTGCGAGTGGTATCACAGGACACAGTTTTAGTAAGTTTCTCAAGATCTGAGGTCTCGATCAACTTCAGCTGATTAAGCTTTTCTGCTAGAAAGCTTAAGTTTTCATGCATTTTGCACTGGCATGTCTCACGATCAGACAAAGAGGGGTGCACAACCCAAAAGGGACATGCGCGGCAAAATGAAGAGTATGAGATCCTCACATTTTTCTCTGCTAGAAATTTTCTGTGGAGGTTTCTCATTGTCTCTACAAGAAACCTTTTTTGCATTTTTACTTTGTTTCTAGTAATGGTTTGTTTTCTTCCTGTATTTATCCTGCTGACATCATCTTTGTTAAAGAAGCTCTTTATGTTCTTCTGAATAGATGTATCTGCAAACCTGTTGACAGTCTTTCTGGTAAAACTGGTCAGGCTTTTGCTCTTCAAAAGTTTTCTGCGTTTCTTTGAAAACCCCAACGCCTGTTCTGACCATCTCAGCAGCCTATACTTTTTGACAATCTTTCCAACAGTAACATTGGCTAAGATTTGCTTATCTCTTTCATTTCTGGCATTAGGGTATTTTCTATTGATGTCAGAAATGAGTGCTTCATGAAGTAGTAATGTTTTTTTCTGATTCTGCTGTTCACAGAACAGTTCTTCACCAGTTCACGGACTTTGGATCTTGGAGATTCATTTTGTTTTGCTGATCGCTGGAGCCTCTTTTTGTACTTTTCTTTAAGTTTCCTCTCCTTTGTGAGTGCATGTTGGAGTTGTGCTATCTCTTTGTGCAGTTTGTATCTTGCTCTTCGGGATTGTTTCTTTCCTTCCAAATGTTGCCTGAAACATTTTTTTTTAATATATAATTTATTAAAAATAAATAATAAATAAATAATTAAAAAATAATAATTATTATTAAATTAAATTATTAAAATAAACAATTACCAAAACTGCAGCCAACATTTAAAATCTCACATGGACAAACCCCTATACACTTACAGATACAGTATACACTTACTCTCTCTAACACACGCTAACTTACACTCAACTTGATTATCAGGACTTTGTGGAGGGGTGTCGCTATTCCTCAAAGCTTCCCTGTTTTTCTGTCTTTTTTTAGCATCCCTCCACATCTTTCACTTATGTCGTCTAGCTCTGTCACCCAGATTGCTTATTTTTTTTCTTTTTCCCTGCCTCTGTGGTCCTTTTCCACCTTTCACGCTCACTCCTGAGATAATTTTCCCTTCTCTCTGGGTCTGTATCCCTTCTTTGCTCGGTATTGTCTTTGCCTCTCTGCTGCTGTTTTTGCCATTGGGATGTCTGAAAATATTGAACATAAAATACTTTATGGAAAAAAATAAAAAAAAACGATTATTTCTGACAGTTCTCAAGTCTACAATTGAGTAATCTACTAAGAAGTGTCAAACTTTCAACCCTGTCACAACGATTCAACCCTGTTATAATAAAAAATGTGACAGGGTTGAATGTGACGGGGTTGAAGTTTTTGGCTAACAGTAGCTCTAACTCCATACTTAGCTAAGCCACTAGCACCGCATGGCATTTAGTACATCATAAAATTATAATGTTTTGCAAAACTATTATTTAATTCTTCTTAAACCTTTGTTTACTATCATTTAGCTATACAGCAGAGTTGAAATGTTGAGCCTGACAATCTTAATCTGACAGTGAAAAACATGAAATATAGGTAAGAAAAGATACTGACACTTGCCTTTCTTTGCAGCATGTTCTTCAAGAGACTTGTGTGATGTCACTTCCATTTTGATCCATTATTTTTATATGGGGGTAAATTGTACGGCGTGACAGGATTGAAAACAAACTAGAGGACATGTATAAATATTGCAATTTCATATATAATTAATGCATTTTAATATATATATATATATATATATATATATATATATATATATATATATATATATATATATATATATATATATATTTTAGTTAAAGTAGACCAACATATCAAACAATCAATCAATCACCTTTATTTATATAGTGCTTTAAACAAAATACATTGCGTCAAAGCACTGAACAACATACATTTGGAAAACAGTGTCTCAATAATGCAAAATGATAGTTAAAGGCAGTTCATCATTGAATTCAGTTATGTCATCTCTGTTCAGTTTAAATAGTGTCTGTTTTTATTTGCAATCAAGTCAATGATATCGCTGTAGATGAAGTGACCCCAACTAAGCAAGCCAGAGGCAACAGCGGCAAGGAACCGAAACTCCATCGGTGACAGAATGGAGAAAAAAACCTTGGGAGAAACCAGGCTCAGTTGGGGGGCCAGTTCTCCTCTGACCAGACGAAACCAGTAGTTCAATTCCAGGCTGCAGCAAAGTCAGATTGTGCAGAAGAATCATCTGTTTCCTGTGGTCTTGTCCTGGTGGTCCTCTGAGACAAGGTCTTTACAGGGGATCTGTATCTGGGGCTCTAGTTGTCCTGGTCTCCGCTGTCTTTCAGGGCAGTAGAGGTCCTTTCTAGGTGCTGATCCACCATCTGGTCTGGATACGTACTGGATCCGGGTGACTGCAGTGACCCTCTGATCTGGACACAGACTGGATCTGGTGGCCACGGTGACCTCGGAACAAGAGAGAAACAGACAAATATTAGCGTCGATGCCATTCTTCTAATGATGTAGAAAGTACGGTGTTATGTGAAGTGTTTCCGGTTCCGGTTTACCTAATTAATGCAGCCTAAAAATCCTTTAACGGATTTGGATATTAGTATGTTATGTGTATGCCAGGTTAAAGAGATGGGTCTTTAATCTAGATTTAAACTGCAAGAGTGTGTCTGCCTCCCGAACAATGTTAGGTAGGTTATTCCAGAGTTTAGGCGCCAAATAGGAAAAGGATCTGCCGCCCGCAGTTGATTTTGATATTCTAGGTATTATCAAATTGCCTGCGTTTTGAGAACGTAGCGGACGTAGAGGAGTATAATGTAAAAGGAGCTCATTCAAATACTGAGGTGCTAAACCATTCAGGGCTTTATAAGTAATAAGCAATATTTTAAAATCTATACGATGTTTGATAGGGAGCCAGTGCAGTGTGGACAGTATGGTAATACTTCCTGGTTCTAGTAAGAACTCTTGCTGCTGCATTTTGGACTAGCTGTAGTTTGTTTACCAAGCTTGCAGAACAACCACCCAATAAAGCATTACAATAGTCTAACCTTGAAGTCATAAATGCATGGATTAACATTTCTGCATTTGACATTGAGAGCATAGGCCGTAATTTAGATATATTTTTTAGATGGAAAAATGCAGTTTTACAAATGCTAGAAACGTGGCTTTTTAAGGAAAGATTGCGATCAAATAGCACACCTAGGTTCCTAACTGATGACGAAGAATTGACAGAGCAACCATCAAGTCTTAGACAGTGTTCTAGGTTATTACAAGCAGAGTTTTTAGGCCCTATGATTAACACCAATTTTTTATATCGACTATGCATTCCATTAGTTTTTCAAATTGGTGTGTTTCACCGGGCTGCGAGGAAATATAGAGCTGTGTATTATCAGTGTCGCGTAGTGCGATATCGCGGCAGCTCTTAATTTTGTAAGTTATTATCACAAAAAAAATAACGACTACGCCACCCAGAACGAACTCTGGGAAAAGAGGTTCAATATCTCAGAAAATGACCAAGAGGCATGGGTACCTTGTATAAAACTTGTATATCTTTATTTAACAAACAATTAAAAAAAAACAAGATGGTCTCGTTCAATGAATCATACGTAACCACAAGGAGATTCCACACAGCAAGCAGCACCACCTGCTGCAAAACAAACAAGAGAAGAAAACAAACACCCCAACAAAAGAGCTGGGGCTTACTACTAAGGTGGCAGGCTGGACACCGGGCTTTAAGAATGCCCGTAATAGTAATAATGATAACCACACACACACGTGCCTCAAACCACTCACCCTCCAAAGAATTCACGGCAACTCCACACCACTCTAGTGAACAGTGAGATAACCACACGGGAAGGGTCAGCCTGCCCTCTCCAGGCCCCAGCTCCAGTACAAAAAAAAAGAAAAGGTTACAACAACAAAAGAAATAACAGGACAAATTATGAAATACCAAGCCGACGTTACAAAAATATAAAACAAGAAGAATAAATGCAACCAAAATAAACAAAAACAAAAAAAACACAAATGTACATCAAACACAAGACCAAACGAGCATTAGCAAATGCAATGCTAACAGGTGCACAGCATGCATTTAACAAAAGCAAAATGAATATTAACAACAGAAGAGAAAAAAAGAACAAAAATTAAAACACAAAAGAACAGGGAAAAAGGCTTACACAACATCAATACATACAACCCAAATCATTAAACAAAACAGAATTAAAGCAAAACGGCAGTGTTGAAGGTGCCAGCCATGCTGAAATCAAGTTGTAACTGGGATTGAAACAAGTCCACTCACAGAATGATTTCACTTCCTAAAACACAAACGAATTATAGCCCCATTTACCTTCATGAGGACAAAAAGGGAAATAGGAGGTTATACATACCAAATCGTGCAAAACACATCCATACGGCAGCCACCCCTCTGTTCGATCACATTCCAACAGCAGAATTCAACCACAAAGATGTCACATGGAGTTTGCACGTCCAGCGGAGCGCAACGGCAAAGCAACGGTTGTTAGTCTATGCAACATGCACTCACCCGAACGCCAGCTCAAACGAAGTTACTGTTAGCGAACAAAAAACATAAAAGGACTTTTAGCGTCTACCACACGGAAAACCTCGGAGAAAACACCCATACATACCCTCTCGTGCAACACAACGAGACGCCGGAAGTGAGATCGCCAGATATGACGCAATACTCGTTTTACCGAACCGCTCACCTTATATACCTGCTCCCTTGCAAATGTTACCCGAGGGGGGGGCGTGGTAGAAAAGGACCGCAACAACAATTTGCGTTTCACCACATCAGCATAACAGTGAAAGCTAACACCATGTTTCCTGATGATATTTCCCAAGGGTAACATATAAAGCGTGAAGAGTAGCGCCCCTAGTACTGAGCCTTGAGGTACTCCATACTGCACTTGTGATCGATATGGTACATCTTCATTCACTGCTACGAACTGATGGCGGTCATATAAGTACGATTTAAACCATGCTAATGCACTTCCACTGATGCCAACAAAGTGTTTAAGTCTATGCAAAAGAATGTTGTGGTCAATTGTGTCAAACGCAGCACTAAGATCCAATAAAACTAATAGAGAGATACACCCACGATCAGATGATAAGAGCAGATCATTTGTAACTCTAAGGAGAGCAGTTTCAGTACTATGATACGGTCTAAATCCTGACTGGAAATCCTCATATATACCATTTTTCTCTAAGAAGGAATATAATTGTGAGGATACCACCTTTTCTAGAATCTTGGACAGAAAAGGGAGATTCGAGATTGTCTATAATTAACAAGTTCTCTGGGGTCAAGTTGTGGTTTTTTTATGAGAGGTTAATAACAGCCAGTTTGAAGGTTTTGGGGACATTTCCTAATGACAATGAGGAATTAATAATAGTCAGAAGAGGACCTATGACTTCTGGAAGCACCTCTAGTAAGAGCTTAGATGGTATAGGGTCTAACATACATGTTGTTGGTTTAGATGATTTAACAAGTTTATACAATTCTTCCTCTCCTATAGTAGAGAATGAGTGGAACTGTTCCTCAAGGGGTCTATAGTGCACTGTCTGATGTGATACTGTAGCTGACGGCTGAATGGTTGCAATTTTATCTCTAATAGTATCGATTTTAGAAGTAAAGTAGTTCATAAAGTCATTACTGTTGTGGTGTTGGGAAATGTCAACATTTGTTGAGCCTTTATTTTTCATTAATTTAGCCACTGTATTGAATAAATACCTGGGGTTATGTTTGTTTTCTTCTAAAAGAGAAGAAAAGTAATCAGATCTAGCAGTTTTTAATGCTTTTCTATAGGATATGCTACTTTCCCGCCAAGCAATACGAAATACCTCTAGTTTTGTTTTCCTCCAGCTGCGCTCCATTTTTCGGGCTGCTCTCTTTAGGGTGCGAGTATGCTCATTATACCATGGTGTCAAACTGTTTTCCTTAACCTTCCTTAAGCGTAAAGGAACAACTGTATTTAAAGTGCTAGAAAAGAGAGAGTCCATAGTTTCTGTTACATCATCAAGTTGTTCTGAGGTTTTGGATATGCTAAGGAATTCGGAAACATCAGGAAGATAACTTAAAAAGCAGTCTTTTGTGGTAGAAGTGATGGTTCTTCGATACTTGTAACAAGAAGTAGAATTTACAATTTTGGCTATATGAAGTTTACACAGAACTAAATAATGATCTGAGATATCATCACTTGGCTGAATAATTTCAACACTATCAACATCAATTCCATGTGACAGTATTAAATCTAGAGTATGATTTCGACAATGAGTAGGTCCTGAAACATGTTGTCTAACACCAATAGAGTTCAGAATGTCTATAAATGCTGATCCCAATGCATCTTTTTCATTATCGACATGGATATTAAAATCACCAACTATTAAAACTTTATCTGCAGCCAGAACTAACTCGGATGTAAAATCACCAAACTCTTTAATAAAGTCTGTATGGTGCCCTGGTGGCATGTATACAGTAGCCAGTACAAACATAACAGGGGATTTATCATTAACATTGGTTTCTCTGGATAATGTTATATGAAGCACCATTACTTCAAACGAGTTATACTTGAAGCCTGTCCTCTGAGAAATCCTGAAAACGTTGTTATAAATTGAAGCAACTCCTCCCCCTTTGCCTTTTAGACGCAGCTTGTGTTTATAACAATAATCTTGGGGGGTGGACTCATTTAAAATAATGTAATCATCAGGTTTTAGCCAAGTTTCTGTCAAACAGAGCACATCTATATTATGATCAGTTATCATATTATTTACAAAAAGTGTTTTCGTAGAAATGGATCTGATATTCAATAAGCCAAGCTTTATCATTTGTTTATCCATATTGCATTTGTTTTTTATTTGTTGAACCTCAATTAAATTGTTAACCTTAACTTGGTTTGGACGTTTTTTGTATTTTCTAGTTCGGGGAACAGACACAGTCTCTATAGTGTGATATCTAGGTGAAAGAGTCTCTATGTGCTGAGAATTAACTGACCTCTGTGACGGGAGGCAGCTAGCAGACGGTCGGTTTAGCCAGTCTGTCTGCTTCCTGACCTGGGCCCCAGTTAGTCAAGTATAAACACTAAGACTATGTGCCATATTTCTAGACAGAAGACATATGATCATATTAGCAGAAACATTTTGGTATTAATTGCACTTTTTATTTGTTTGATATTCAATGAAAATATAATGATGGTTAGTGAGGACATGCAAACTATGGAATGCCATTATTTATGAAAATAAATCAATCCATAAATAAATATACAAATAAATATAAAAAATAAAAAAATAAATATATAAATAAATAGAAAAGCAAAACAACGAAAATAAATAATTATTTATACATTTATTTCCTTATTTATGTATATATTTATTTTTTCCCATATTTATTTATTTCTTCTATTATTTATTTTTACATTTATTTATTTCTACATTTATGTATTTCTACATTTATTTATTTATTAATTTATTTCTTCCTACATTTCTTCCTGCGTAGGGTAATGAGGAGGGCGTGGTTTACCTCAGAGATAGCAATCGAGCTCAGAGTAAGCGAAGGCAAAGGGTTGAGGCCACAGTAACACCCTGGTCAAAACTCACGGAAAGGAAGCAGGGCACATAAATAATCAGGGTATCTTCCGTCCATTCCAAATCCGTTTCCAATTAAAAATCAGAAAACAAAAGAGGATTCAAGTGAGAGAACATAAATTCAATAACGAGAAATGGAAAAATGGCTCGTATATTCGTCATTCCATCTAGGTAAACAAACGGAAAATGAGTTTTTGACTTGATTTCTCATTTTGTCGTTTGGGGTTTAAAAAACGGTTTTTGGCTTCAATATTTCATACGCACTTGTGGGCGGAGCTGAAACGCTCCTTTCATCTGATTGGTCGAATCGCTCCGCCTTCAACTCAATCTTACATTCTTTCAGAATAAGAGTCTTATAAGAGTAGTGTCTGAAACCACCGCTCACTGTTAATTAACATAATATTTGAGTCAGATGTTGCGCACATAATTCGTGCTGCTGTGACTTGCAAGTCACGCCTTTAAATTATTTCTAGGTTATAGTATTGTATGAATATTGTCCCACTGTAAATGCAGTGTAAATAGTTTTGTCTCCTTGGATAAAAGTGAAGTGGAAATAAAAATCAATAATAGACTGAACAGTTCCATGATAATATGTCTGTAACATTTAACACTCTCATCTTTTAAGTCAAAAGGCACTAGGTAGGTGTGTGTGACATTAATAATTAATTGGGAAAATTAATATAGTTAAATTTATGAAATAAATTTGTAATATTAGTTTTATTCCGTACTAAATTGAATGGTTTTTCTTTTAGTCTTCTTTGTTGGCCTTGAGAAAGCCGACATATATTTGAACATTATTATCATTTATTATGAGAGTAACTGACAACGATTAAAATTTTAATGTTTCACCAAATTTCCTTCTCAAAAAATCCTAGTGACTTTCATTATCTGAGCAATGAAGGTCTTACACTAAATGTCCACTAGAGGGGGAGACAGGATTTCTATTTACGTAAAATGGCAAATAAATACATTAATTTCATGTGTACTACCATGAATATGCCATATCCGTGTACAAGAATAAACTTCACACTTCAAGCTGTACTTAAAACTTCCCATTCTGGCTTTTTCAACCTACCTCCAAATTTATTTTAAGGTTTATTTTTTATTCACACTGGTTTATGCATTTAATGTTTGTCCATCTAGATCTTTTATTTTTCATGAGCTGTACATTTTAAGATGTACTCAGTGTTGATAAATCACATGCACTGAATATAAAGTGCTAATGTCAGGACTCTCAGTCCTCCTCTTGGATGGCCAGTGTCCTGCAAAGTTTAGCTACCCCAAATAAACACACCTAAGCTAAGCAAGGTCTTCAGGATCAGTAGCAATGTCCAAGTAAGTGTGTTGGAACTGAACTCTGCAGAACATGGTTCTGCCGGTTCAGGACTGAGTTTTAAATCTATAAATGAATTTGTACAGTTGGGTGTCTGCATGCAGAGGTGTACTTCAGTAAGTACAATGTAAACTGTAATCTATAAAGACAAAATCTTCAGATCAGCATTTAGGCCACTGCCTTGAGATCTCCCTCCATTGGTCAAAACAGACCTCGCACCCCACCACACTCCTGCTAGCTGTCAACATTAACTGCGGCTGGTGCCAAATAAAAATTATTATGTATCCCTTGTGCATTGTTCAAATTCACTACCCTTTCGTTATGTTTGGGATTAAAACATCCACTCAATTAAACTGCTGTAAGCATTAGATAAAACATTTTTTTCCCCTAATTTATTGTTGGTGGCTGTTTTTGCTCCATTGACTTCCATTATAATTACATTTTTGATTGCAAAGCCATGACACATAATCATGCATTCTTGATTGTTTGTGGTTTTCCCTGTTGGTTTTTTCAGATACATCAAGGTAAGTGCACAAAGGTCTCTCTCACCCTCTCTCTCTCTCTGTCAAACACACACACACACACACACACACACACACACACACACACACACTATAATTTGCTGTTAAACTCCATTTAACTCTATATACAGGCCAGAAACTAAGCCTTTTTTTGAACAGGCCTATCTAAAGGGTTAATGGTCCCACCTAGTGATCAACTGTAAAAATAACAAATGTTACCTCTTCCCAACAGGGGAAACCACCAACAATCAAGAGTGCATGATTATATGGTGTCATGGCTTTGCATCAAAAAATGTCGTTATAATGGAAGTCAATGGGGCAAAAACAGCCACCAACAATAAATGAGGGAGAAAAAATTAAAATCTAATGCTGCACAAAACTAACAATACATCAAAGCCAATCTACAGTTACTAATCTTTGACATGCCCAAGACTGTCATAAAAGGTAAAAAAAATATCCAGTCCACAATTACTTTTTATATTGAAAATATGTCATTTTGTGTGTGTTTTTTCTTCACAAATCAGTGACATTATTTATGAACTTGGTAATTAAAGAGTTAAACTCTTGGATTTTCTTTTTAAACATTTGGTAGTTTTGATCAGGACTGAGGGTGATTAATAGATTTATGCAAAACAAAATTAAAAAATCTTTATCTGAGACATTTTTACAGCATTTTAATTTAGTGGGTGTTTTCATCCCGAACATAACAAAAGGGTAGTGAATTTACCCACAGTGTGCTTTTGAGTTTTTGAAAAATTTCAAGCATTTTCCCAAAATAAGTGTCAAAATAAGATTTGTCACCAATCATTCCATTAGCTGAAACACAGAGAAAGTTGTGGCCAAAATAAGACTCAACTTTACCCCCTAGTGGACGAAAACGTCCCCAACAACGCATATGGGGTATTATGTAACAGCAAGTCATTTGTGCAAGTACATTTGACTTGCAGTTTTCCAAAACTTAATCATTTTTATTTGGTACCAGCTGCAGTAGTTAATGTTGTTTTATATTATACAGCTATCATTGAGCTAAGGTATACCCCCCTACCACCCCATCTATCTTTGAAGAACCTGTGTTACACATGAAATTCATGTATTTATCAGTCATTTAAACTTACATAAACAGAAATCCTGTCTCCCCCTCTAGTGGACCTTAAGTGTAAGACCTTAATTGCTCAGATAATGAAAGTCACTAGGATTTTTTGAGAAGGACAAAGTCTGACCAGTTACAGCAACGAGTCATAGACAAGTCTGAAGATCTGAGCTGAATTTGGTGAAACATTGAATGAATGAATGAATGGATGAATGCTTTATTTCGAACATAAACATAAAACAAGTAACAAAAGAAAGTAAACTGAAAATAAAAAGAAAAACAAACCAAACAATTAATGATAATACTATGAAACCAACATGTCCGAAAAGGAGTAGGATGAAGCATAAGCTTATTAAAACCTACCCCTTCTCCACTATTCAATAAACAATCAGTTTTCCCTAATGAACATATTTACATAATACCTATCTACAAAAAATAGAAAATAAATAAATTAAGAAAACAAATATATAAATTATTTACCTTAACATTTACATTAAACATTTACATTAAAATTTTAGTCGTTGTCAATTACTCTCATAATAAATGATAATAATGTTCAAATATATGTCGGCTTTCTCAAGGCCAACAAAGAAGACTAAAAGAATAACATCATTCAATTTAGTATGTAATAAAACTAATATTACAAATTTATTTCATAAAATGAACTATATTAATTTTCCCAATTAATTTTTCATGTCACACACACACCTACCTAGTGCCTTTAGACTTAAAAGACGAGAGTGGTAAATGTTACAGACATATTAACATGGAACTGTTCAGTCTATTATTGATTTTTATTTCCACTTCACTTTTATCCAAGGAGACAGAACTATTTGCACTGTATTTACAGTGGGACAATATTCATACAATACTATAACCTAGAAATAATTTAAAGGGGTGACTTGCAAATTGCAGCAACACGAATTATGTGTCCAGCTACATCTGGTTTCAGACATTACTCTTGTAAGACTCTTATTCTGAAAGACTGAGGAGACCGAGTTGAAGGCAGAGCGATTCGACCAATCAGATGAAAGGAGTGTTTCAGCTCCGCCCACAAGTGCGAATGAAATATTGAAGCCATAAACCGTTTTTAAACTCCAAACGACAAAATGAGAAATCAAGTCAAAAACTCATTTTCCGTTTGTTAACCTAGATGGAATAATGAATAAAGGAGCCATTTTTCCATTTATCGTTATTTAATTAATGTTCTCTCATTTCAATCCTCTTGAGGGTCCGTGTATCATCCGATCATTCAATTATTCCATTTAATCTGGCAAACCAAAAACGAAATAACGAATCAATATTTAGTTTTTCTGTTTTTCTGTATTAACCAAATATGAAAAACTGACGTTTGTTTCATTGCTTTCAGCTCGAAACGGAAAATATAACAAACAAGGAAACCAAAACGAAATAATGGATCAAATTTACGTTTTCTCAATTTTTTCTTTATTTGTTGTAGTAGGTCTAACTGTTTCCCACGGTGCCGTCCTGTTTGCTTTGCGCATGCGCAGTGGATAGTTTCAAAGGATTATGCGCTCACTTCCGCGTATTCCTCGCGGGGATAAAGAACACGTTTTTTTTAACGATCACAGGTAGCCTATAATTACAGTATGTCCAATAACAATACAACACGCTATAATAAAAATCAGAGATTGTTTAAATGTCCTTTGAAATCACGCTAACCACTTGTTTTGGTATGTGGGGCATTTTAAGTGATCAGATCATTAATTAAAACATTTATATTAGCAGATTATTTTATTACTAATGAGATCAATAAAAGCAATCAAAGATATATACATATATATATATATATATATATATATATATATATATATATATATATATATATATAAATTTGGTTTTAGGACAGCTTTGATTAAAGGATTTGATCCACCTCAAACGTTGACTACTTTAGACACACACACACACACACACACACACACACACAGAGAGAGAGAGAGAGAGAGAGAGAGAGAGAGAGAAAACAAGTAGTTAGAATATAAATATTTAGAATATATAAAGAAAGTGTTTTTTTTTTTTATCTTACGTAAGTAGCCTAGATAGAAAACGAACAGAGAGCAAGTAGAGGGTCAAGTGTTTTCTTTATTTAAATGCGAACATGTAAACAAATATGTACAGAATTATGTGAAGTTACATATTTACATTATTTTTACCGTTACATTGTGTGACATAGGTAAGTAGTAGTTTTCAGATGTGAATGGTATTTCCTTGACGTCATCATACCAAAGTCACAGAGCTTATAGTGATGTATCATTCCTGAATCCTGATATGAATCAGTCTTTGAAAGACCTATTATTATAGACAGTTCAGTGACAAATTATTAAACACAGACACTTGAATTTATTCCTGAAAGAATCTGAATCTTGGACGAATAGATTGAATAAAAGGCTTCTTTATTAACACAGTGACTTACCGAGACCTAGTGGCGATATTACTTTCAGAAGTATCATAAAGTAGGCCTATCATTTCATTTTGTCATTGCATATTTCTGTGTTAAAAATGTTGTATTAAACATTAATCTCATCTCATTATACAGTTGTAATTGCTATGTAAATTGTCTGATCAGCATTAAACTGTAAACAGGCCTAATACATCTAAAATCAACTTCAGACGCAGCTATATCTGAAGGCTTGATTAATACTGATTTAATTATTACATGTATTCCAATTTAACATTATCATTTAAGAATTTAACATTAAGGATGACATAAATACAAACCCGATTCTCAAAAAGTTGGGACAGTGTACAAATTGTGAGTAAAAAAGGAATGGAATAATTAAAAAATCTGATAAACTTATATTTTATTCACAGTATGTTGAAAGTGAGACTTTTTGAAATGTCATGCCCAATATTGGCTCATTTTGGTTTCATGAGAGCTACACATTCCAAAAAGGTTGGGACAGGTAGCAATAAGAGGCCAGAAAAGTTAAATGGACCAATTTGCAACTTATTAGGTCAATTGGCAACATCATTTGGTATGAAAAGAGCCTCTCAGTGTCTCTCAGAAGTCAAGATGGGCAGAGGATCACAAATTCCACCAATGCTGCGGTGAAAAATAGTGGAGTAATATTAGAAAGTATATTCTCAGAGAAAAATTGCAAAGAGTTTGAAGTTATCATCATCTACAGTGCATAATATCATCCAAAGATTCAGAGAATCTGGAATAATTTCTGTGTATTAGGGTCAAGGCCAAAAAACCAGACTGGATGCCCCTGATCTTCGGCTCTTAGACATCACTGCATCACATACAGGAATGCTACTGTAATGGAAATCACAACATGGGCCCAGGAATACTTCCAGAAAACATTGTCGGTGAACACAATACACCGTGCCATTTGCCGCTGCTGGCTAAAACTCTATAGGTCAAAAAAGAAGCCATATCTAAACATGATCCAGAAGCGCAGGTGTTTTATCTGGGACAAGGCTCATTTAAAATGTACCGTGGCAAAGTGGAAAACTGTTCTGTGGTCAGACGAATCAAAATTTGAAGTTCTTTTTGTAAAACTGGGACACTATGTCATCCGGACTAAAGAGGACAAGGACAACCCAAGTTGTTATCAGCGCTCAGTTCAGAAGCTGCATCTCTGATGGTATGGTGTTGCATGAGTGCGTGTGGCATGGGCAGTTTACACATCTGGAAAGGCACCATCAATGCAGAAAGGTATATCCAAGTTCTAGAACAACATATGCTCCCATCCAGACGTCGTCTCTTTCAGGGAAGAACTTGCATTTTCCAACATGACAATGCCAGACCACATACTGCATCAATTACATCATCATGGCTGTGTAGAAGAAGGATCCGGGTACTGAAATGACCAGCCTGCAGTCCAGATTTTTTTTGTCGCATCATAAAGAGGAAGACCTAATTGAGCAACTAGAAGCCTGTATTAGACAAGAATAGGACAACATTCCTATTCCTAAACTTGAACAACTTGTCTCCACAGTCCCCAGACATTTGCAGACTGTTATAAAAAGAAGAGGGGATGCCACACAGTGGTAAACATGGCCTTGTCCCAACTTTTTTTGAGATGTGTTGATGCCATGAAATTTAAAATCAACTTATTTTTTCCCTTAAATTGATACCTTTTCTCAGTTTAAACATTTGATATGTCATCTATGTTGTATTCTGTTTTTATTCACAATGTCACAATTTTTTGGGAATCGGGTTTTATATTTAGGCCTAATAAGACATTCTGTTTAAATGGTTGATAAAAATGATTTGTGATAGAAAATGACACTGATAGAATAATTTCTGGTGAGTGCAGGTTTGAAGTAAATTAATTTCATTTTTCAGATTTCAAAATTAAATAAAAAAAGATGTGGATGAAACCCTGATTTTATGCTAATTAGTCACAAAAACGACAGTCTTCTTTAGGCTATTCATTTTATGTGAGAATTAAGAATAAAAAAATTCTGCTGGCATAATTTGGAAGAATACAAATCATTAAAGCACAAAGACCTGCATTTATCTTAAAGTAATTAGTTATTTTCCTACATAGCTTCTAAATATAATTTTCACTTGCTGCCTTTCCAACCTAAGGAAATAGTAATAGTAATAATTGTTGCCAATTCAGATGAGATCTGATAAAGCCATGGATTTACAGTAGGCCTACTAAATGTATAGTTACTTCAACCCTGATACTACATCAATAATTTGATAACTGAAGAACGGCACACAGCAGTAGATAAGCTGATGCTAGGTTTAGACATAACACAGGGAATAAATTAATTTGTTTTATTTGTACAGATTGCAATGTAACTGTAAAATAATGTAAATATTTAACTTCGTAGTTCTGTGCATACAGTATTTGTTTACATGTGCACTAGAACTGTTTGTAAGTGTGTATTGCTACTAGAATTTTAGAGTACATCTGTGCAATAAAGGTGTTCTATTCTATAAATTCAGTATAATGAAAGGGTGTAATATATTTAACTGATACAGTAATTGTCAGGTATAATACTATTGCAAACATTATTAAATTATGTCAACCATTGCCTTTTGAATTACATTACCTTTAAAATTGTTATATTGCAAAGCTAAATATTATATGCAGTACATGCATCTTCAAGAAGCATCTAAAAACACATCTCTTTCATCTTTGACCCTCAAACTCTAGCACTGTCTATTCTAATTATATTTTATATAATTTTTATTTATTTATTCTAACTGCTAGTTTTTCATCCAACACTAGCTTTCTGTATTCTTTTTCAATTCTTTCTATTTGTTTTTATTTTATTTGTATTGTATGTGTGTATGGATGTGTGTTGTGTATATATATATATATATATATATATATATATATATATATATATATATATATATATATATATATATATATTGTGACGAGTCAGCTGCCTCCTCCCTGATTGTCACCGGCACCCCGTCCTAAATCGCCGCCCTTCACCAGGCTCCCGACTGGAGTGGGTGTGTGAGAGGAGGGGCGCTGGACGAGTCAGGGCTGGCGGCGTGTGATGGGGCACACCTGAAGGAAGTGGAGCCTCATTACCGCCGCTGTTTAAAAGCCCAACGCGCCTCTCCTCAGGAGACCGGTCTCTTCCCCGTGCATGCACACTGGTGTCCTCGTGGGTCCAGGAAGGGTGCGTTGAGGGACTCCCGCGCCACCAAGACGTGAGCTGCCGGACCCGCGATCCGGATGGGAACCGCACCCGTATACACGGCCGACGGGCCAGGATGCCGGGCCGTCCATCCCCTACCAGCGCCGCGGCCAACGAGAGAGACGCGGCCGCTAGGAGAAGCCGCCGCCCCTCGCGCCCCGGACCAAGGAGGGGAGCGCGTGCGGCCGCCGGACTCCGCCCCTTGCCTGGACCCTTCCTTGATGAACACTGCCCGACCTACACAAATCCCGCAGCACAACGAGGACACCAGATTCCCTGTTATTTTGGACACTTTCCCCCTTTGGCCACTTTTATTCCCTTTGTTTTATGATTTCTGTTAATAAAAGCCTCTCCGAGGCCTGACGCCACGCCCACTGTGTCTGTCTTGTGCTCCTCCCGTGACACTGGTGGAGAATGCGGGCAGGCGGAGCCTAGACAGCGCAGTTGGGAAACGTCTAGTGACGTCACTCCCTCTCGCTTGCAAACGTTCGTGAGAACCCAGACTGGGACGGAGGAAAACTGGGGACAGCCTCCCAGCCACAAAAAGGGTAAGTGACTTCTGTTATTGTCATTTTACCCTGTGGTTGGTTGAGGCTGTCACTAAAACCCGGTCTCTCTGTCCCTGTTCCGGTGCGCTGCGAGAGGGAGGACCGCCCGGAGAGGAATCCCCGCCCACTCCGACCGTTTGGAGCCTGGTTGAGGATGGTAGCACTCCCGTGTGGGCGGCGCCCTGATGACGGGGATGTCGCTTGGGAGGGGGAATGTGACGAGTCAGCTGCCTCCTCCCTGATTGTCACCGGCACCCCGTCCTAAATCGCCGCCCTTCACCAGGCTCCCGACTGGAGTGGGTGTGTGAGAGGAGGGGCGCTGGACGAGTCAGGGCTGGCGGCGTGTGATGGGGCACACCTGAAGGAAGTGGAGCCTCATTACCGCCGCTGTTTAAAAGCCCAACGCGCCTCTCCTCAGGAGACCGGTCTCTTCCCCGTGCATGCACACTGGTGTCCTCGTGGGTCCAGGAAGGGTGCGTTGAGGGACTCCCGCGCCACCAAGACGTGAGCTGCCGGACCCGCGATCCGGATGGGAACCGCACCCGTATACACGGCCGACGGGCCAGGATGCCGGGCCGTCCATCCCCTACCAGCGCCGCGGCCAACGAGAGAGACGCGGCCGCTAGGAGAAGCCGCCGCCCCTCGCGCCCCGGACCAAGGAGGGGAGCGCGTGCGGCCGCCGGACTCCGCCCCTTGCCTGGACCCTTCCTTGATGAACACTGCCCGACCTACACAAATCCCGCAGCACAACGAGGACACCAGATTCCCTGTTATTTTGGACACTTTCCCCCTTTGGCCACTTTTATTCCCTTTGTTTTATGATTTCTGTTAATAAAAGCCTCTCCGAGGCCTGACGCCACGCCCACTGTGTCTGTCTTGTGCTCCTCCCGTGACAATATATATATATATATAGATAGATAGATAGATAGATAGATAGTATTTAATAATTAATGATCTACTTAATGTGCCCCACATACCAAAACAAGTGGTTAGCGTGATTTCAACGGACATTTAAACCATCTCTGATTTTTATTATAGCGTGTTGTATTGTGATTGTACATACTGTAACTATGGCTGTGATCGTTAAACAAAAACGTGTTCTTTATCCCCGCGATGAATACGCGGAAGTGAGCGCATATTGGTTAGTCTACAGTATATAATGTTCCAGATATAATTGTTTGTGCTTTGCTTTAACACTGGGTTTCATTATAGGCATAAAACATAAATATCTTACTGAAACTTGTCTATTAAAATCTGTTTGCATGAAATTTAACTTTGAAATATTTTAAATGTTGCCCCGCCTTTTACTTCTCAAACCTCGTATTTTCTAAGATATAATGCTGAGAAAACACGGAGGAACTTTGTGCTTCGCGAGTTACCCATCGTGTGATGGGAGCTCAGCGACCTACTCCTTTGAAACTATCCACTGCGCATGCGCAAAGCACGCAGGACGCCACCTTGGGAAATAGTTAGACCTACTACACAAATAAAGAAAAATTGAGACAACGTAAATTCGATCCATTATTTCGTTTTGGTTTCCTTGTTTATTATATTTTCCGTTTCGAGCTGAAAGCTATGAAACAAACGACAGTTTTTCATATTTGGTTCATACAGAAAAACAGAAAAACAAAATATTGATTCGTTATTTCGTTTTTGGTTTGCCAGATTAAATGGAATAATTGAATGATCGGATGATACACGGACCCTTGAGTCTTTCATTTTCTGTTTTTTTAATTGGAAACGGATTTGGAATGGACGGAAGATACCCTGGACCGCGTATCATCCGATCATTCAATTATTCCATTTAATCTGGCAAACCAAAAATGAAATAACGAATCAATATTTTGTTTTTCTGTTTTTCTGTATGATCCAAATATGAAAAACTGACGTTTGTTTCATTGCTTTCAGCTCGAAACGGGAAATATAATAAACAAGGTAACCAAAACGAAATAATGGATCAAATTTACGTTGTCTCAATTTTTCTTTATTTGCTGTTGTAGGTCTTAACTATTTCCCACGGTGCCGTCCTGCTTGATTTGCTCATGCGCAGTGGATAGTTTCAAAGTAGATGGCTGAGCGCCAAAAGCGGAGGGTTAAAAGTTAAAAGTTCATGCAAACAGATTTTAATAGACAAGTTTCAGTCAAATATTTATGTTTTATGCCTATAATAAAACCCAGTGTTAAAGCAGAGTGCAAACAATTATATCTGGAACATTATATACTGTAGACTAACCCATATGCGCTCACTTCCTTGTATTCATCGCGGGGATAAAGAACACGTTTTTTTAGCGATCACAGGCATAGTTACAGTATGTCCAATAACAATACAACACGCTATAATAAAAATCATAGATGGTTTAGATGTCCTTTGAAATCACGCTAGCCACTTGTTTTGGTATGTGAGGCATTATAAGTAGATCATTAATTATTAAATACACAACACACATCCATAAATACATACACATATACAATACAAATAAAAAATAAAAATGGAAAGAATTGAAAAAGAATACAGAAAGCTAGTGTTGGATGAAAAACTAGCAGTTAGAATAAATAAATAAAAAATAGATAAAATATAATTAGAATAGACAGTGCTAGAGTTCGAGGGTCAAAGATGAAAGAGATGTGTTTTTAGATGTTTCTTGAAGATGCATGTACTGCATGTAATATATATTTAGCTTTGCAATATAACAATTTTAAAGGTAACAATGTAATTCAAAAGGCAATGGTTGACATACTGTAATAATGTTTGTAATAGTATTCTACCTGACAATTACTGTATCAGTTAAATAGATTACACCCTTTAATTATACTGAATTTATAGAATAGAACACCTTTATTGCACAGATGTACTTTGAAATGTAAGTTCTAGTAGCAATACACACTTACAAACAGTTCTAGTGCACATGTAAACAAATACTGCATGCACAGAACTACAAAGTTACATATTTACATTATTTTACAGTTACATTGCAATCTGTACAAATAAAACAAATTCATTTATTCCTTGTGTTATGTTTAAACTAGCATCAGCTTACCCCTACTGCTGTGTGCCGTTCTTCAGTTATCAAATTATTGATGTAGTATCAGGGTTGAAGTAACTATACACTTAGTAGGCCTACTGTAAATCCATGGCTTTATCAGATCTCGTCTGAATTGGCAACAATTATTACTATTACTATTTCCTTAGGTTGGAAAGGCAGCAAGTGAAAAATTATATTTAGCAGCTATGTAGGAAAATAACTAATTACTTTAAGATAAATGCAGATCTTTGTGCTTTAATGATTTGTATTCTTCCAAATTCTGCCAGCAGAATTTTTTTATTCTTAATTCTCACATAAAATAAATGAATAGCCTAAAGAAGACTGTCGTTTTTGTGAAGAATCAGCATAAAATCAGGGTTTCATCCCCATCTTTTTTTATTTAATTTTGAAATCTGAAAAATGAAATTAATTTAGCAAGCAAGCAAGCAACTTTATTTATATAGCACATTTTTTAAACAACAGACGCTGCCCCAAAGTGCTTTACAAAATTAATAAAATTAAAATCATACAATAAAATAAACATATCTTATTCAAAAGCTAAAGAAAACAAATGCGTTTTTAAATAGGACTTAAAAGTTGTTACCGATGGAGCTGACCTCACATGGAATGGGAGACTATTCCAGAGTTTGGGACCTACTACAGAAAAAGCTCGATCTCCTTTTGATTTTAGACTACAACGAGGGACCTTTAAAAGCCGTTGATTGGTAGACCTAAGGACTCTAGAAGGAGAGTAAGGAACAATTAGATCACAGGCTTCTGAACTGAGCGCTGATAACAACTTGGGTTGTCCTTGTCCTCTTTAGTACGGATTACATGGCGTCCCAGTTTTCCAAAAATAACTTAAAATTTTGATTCGTCTGACCACAGAACAGTTTTCCACTTTGCCACAGTCCATTTTAAATGAGCCTTGGCCCAGAGAAAATGCCTGCACTTCTGGATCATGTTTAGATATGGCTTCTTTTTTGACCAATAGACCTTTAGCCGGCAGCGGTAAATGGCACGGTGTATTGTGTTCACTGACAATGTTTTCTGGAAGTATTCCTGAGCCCATGTTGTGATTTCCATTACAGTATCATTCCTGTATGTGATGCAGTGCTGTCTAAGGGCCCGAAGATACGGGAATCCAGTGTGGTTTTCTGGCCTTGACCCTTATACACAGAAATGATTCCAGATTCTCTGAATCTTTGGATGATATTATGGAGTGTAGATGATGATAACTTCAAACTCTTTGCAATTTTTCTCTGGGAAACTCCTTTCTGACATTACTCCACTATTTTTCACTGCAGCATTGGGGGAATTGGTGATCCTCTGCCCATCTTGACTTCTGAGAGACACTGAGAGGCTCTTTTTATACCCAATCATGTTGCCAATTGACCTAATAAGTTGCAAATTGTCTATTTAACTTTTCCGGTCTCTTATTGCTGCCTGTCCCAATCTTTTTGGAATGTGTAGCTCTCATGAAACCAAAATGAGTCAATATTGGGCATGACATTCCAAAATGTCTCACTTTCAACATATATTATCTAGATTCTACTGTGAATAAAATATAAGTTTATCAGATTTGTAAATTATTCCATTCCCTTTTTACTCACAATTTGTACAGCGTCCCAACATTTTGAGAATCGGGTTTGTATTTATGTCATCCTTAATGTTAAATTCTTAAATGATAATGTTAAATTGGAATACATGTAATAATTAAATCAGTATTAATTAAGCCTTCAGAGATAGCTGCGTCTGAAGTTGATTTTAGATGTATTAGGCCTGTTTACAGTTTAATGCTGATCAGACATGCCTTTACATAGCAATTACAACTGTATAATGAAATGAGATTAATGTTTATACAACATTTTTAACACAGAAATATGTAATGACAAAATGAAATGATAGGCCTACTTTATGATATTTCTGAAAGTAATATCGCCACTAGGTGTCGGTAAGTCACTGTGTTAATAAAGAAGCATTTTATTCAATCTATTCATCCAAGATTCAGATTCTTTCAGGAATAAATTAAAGTGTCTGTGTTTAATAATTTGTCACTGAACTGTTTATAATAATAGGTCTTTCAAAGACTGATTCATATCAGGATTCAGGAATGAGACATCACTATAGGATTACTGTGACTTTGGTTTGATGACGTCAAGAAAATACCCCCCACCCATTCACATCTGAAAACTACTACTTACATATGTCACACAATGTAACTGTAAAAATAATGTAAATATGTAACTTCACATAATTCTGTACATATTTGTTTACATGTTTGCATTTAAATAAAGAAAACACTTGACCCTCTACTTGCTCTCTGTTCGTTTTCTATCTATGCTACTTACATTGTTGTATTGTTATTGGACATACTGTAACTATGCCTGTGATCCTTAAACAAAAACGTGTTCTTTATCCCCGGGATGAATACGCGGAAGTGAGCGCATATTGGTTAGTCTACAGTATATAATGTTCCAGATATAATTGTTTGCGCTCTGTTTTAACACTGGGTTTTGTAATAGGCATAAAATATTTGACTGAAACTGGTCTTTTAAAATCTGTTTGCATGAAATTTAACTTTGAAATATTTTAAATGTTGCCCCGCCTTTTACTTCTCAAACCTCGTATTTTCTAAGATATAATGCTGAGAAAACACAGAGGAACTTTGTGCTTTGCGAGTTACCCATCGTGTGTTGGGCGCTCAGCGACCTACTCCTTTGAAACTATCCACTGCGCATGCGCAAAGCAAGCAGGACGCCACCGTGGGAAATAGTTAGACCTACTACACAAATAAAAAAATTGAGACAATGTAAATTTGATCCATTATTTCGTTTTGGTTTCCTTGTTTATTATATTTCCCGTTTCGAGCTGAAAGCCATGAAACAAACGTCAGTTTTTCATATTTGGTTCATACAGAAAAACAGAAAAACTAAATATTGATTCGTTATTTCGTTTTTGGTTTGCCAGATTAAATGGAATAATTGAATGATCGGATGATACACGGACCATACACGGACCTACCCTGATTATTATGGTTGGAGGCGTTTTTCATATTTTCCATTTTCAATTTGAGCATGTAATCAAAAATATTTTTTCAAAAAAATTTTTTGTGTTTTAAATATTTTATTGGTAAACGAATAAGAAAATAACAAGTCCTTTTTCAATTTTCCGAATTTGATTTCTTAATTGAATATGAAAAGAACGAATGATACACGGATTTATGTGCCCTGCTTCCTTTCTTTGAGTTTTGACCGAAAAATTGAAAATTTCAAGCGCTTCCGTTTCAGAGTCCCTGTTTCATGTTTGTTAGCCCAGGACATTTTACAAATCCAGACCAAACGATGTTCTACGGCCATGTCCGGAATAAAGACTAGCCTATCCATGTCACACAGTAAAATTTTAACCATATACCTCGCAGTCACAGACCGTATCAACGTCAGTGATACTTATTGTATTTCGCCACAGGTTGTCACTGTGGCCTCAACCCTTCGCCTTCGCTTACTCTGAGCTCGATTGCTATGTCTGAGGTAAACCACGCCCTCCTCATTACCCTACGCAGAAAGAAATGTAGGAAGAAATAAATTAATAAATAAATAAATGTAGAAATACATAAATGTATAAATAAATAAATGTAAAAATAAATAAGTGTAGAAATAAATAAATGTAGAAATGAATAAATGTATTAATAAATAAAAGAAGAAATAAATAAATATGGGAAAAATAAATATATACATAAATAAGGAAATAAATGTATAAATAATTATTTATTTTCGTTTTTTTTGCTTTTCTATGTATATATATATATATATATATATATATATATATATATATATATATATATATATATATATATATATATTTATTTATTTTTTTATTCTTTTTTACATTTTTTTGTATATTTATGTATTGATTTATTTTTTATTTTGCCAGACCTGGCATTCCATAGCAAACATGCTTGTTGTCTACTACTTAGGCAACCCATTATCTTTAAATTAAAAATTTTAAAAAGCAATTGTGTTGCATTATAATGCAAAGGCACCTGGTTCTATTAATTGACGTTAAAGCGTTAAAATGCATTTCGTGATTTCCTTCAATTGAAAATCTTTGAAGTAAGTTTGGGGGACTTGAAGGGCACCCAATTCAAAGAATCACCAATCTATTTAACACACAACAGGTTCATTAACAGTATTACCAGCATATTTTGTTTTGATTTTGCTGTAACCTCTATTTAATATGATCTAAAACCCTGTTTTGAGTTGTCTATTACCACAGACACATACTTCTCTTCAGAGTGCTTCCCGCAAACTGAAGAGTGCAACACGTGAGGAATATACCATTGGTTAAAGAGGACGGTTATACCAAATCAGTAATACAAGAGAACACAACACATCTTTATCGTCAAACTTATACAGTACATGGCAGTAGTGCAATTATAATGTTCGATAAGCACAAAAACCAAATGCTGGATAAAACAATTACAATTTCCATTCTGAGTGAATTTAATATTCCAACCTTCCCTACTTTAATGAGATATGGATCATCTCTCATTATCAAGCTCAATCTCACCCTGAAACTGATTGGGAAGCAGAAGTTTGATGAATTATAAACTTTTCACACTATTACAAATACAATGTCTATAAAGATGTTTAGGCTGCAGCTCATGCACTACACAGTCTTACAGTCTTAAAAAAAAGGTTGTTAGAAAAGCCTGACAATACATCCATGGCATGTTAAAGATAAAAGACAGGGTAGGAGAGCAAAATAGAACTGGGGCAATAATTTTTTTAATGTTAAATATTTTTATTTAATAGTATATTAAATGTTTCATCAAAAATGTGTGTGTTTTTTTTTACGCTTAGTCAAAAAAGTCAATTTCACCACAAAGATGGGTGATCATGTGTGGTTTGACAGCAGTGGTGGTGTAGTAGTCCAGTATGAAGTTGTAAACAGGCAACAGGAATCTGATGGATCATTCCAGTTTAAATCTGTGGGATTTTATGATGCCTCACTTCCCCCTCACCAACGCTTGCAGTTAGATACTAAAAATAGAATTTGGGCTGGAGGACAGCTGAAGGTAAATGGCAATAACCTGTTTCTGAAATAGGGTTATTTCATATTAAGGGTCATATAAAAAACTAAGGAGTAAATACTTGTACTCACCTTTATAAAAGGTATAAATAATTAATTAATTTAAGACAGAATAAAAAATTAAGTTGAGTTTGAGTTTTGAACAAAGTGACAGTAAAAGTCACAAAATTATGTGATCACTATTACTTTATTTTACGGAAACTTGTTTTATGCCAGGATAAACAAACAAATAATATAAACTGAATTCTCAGTTATGCAGTTATTTAGGATGATCCTAGGGTTTGACAAATTGAATGACAGAATGAAAGAATAAACAAACAAATATATATATACAGTACATGAATGCCTATCTACCTACTGACAGTGTGAAAAAAAAAAATAAAAAATACCCTATTTTTACCACAGGTCTGCTTGACCTGGTTAATTTACTGTCCTGTGAGATCATTGGCTATGTTCTCAATCATTCAAACATGTCAGTGTCTATAAGAGTACAAATGCTGTATCAGCTCATTTGCATTTGGTATTCACTGTGGAGCTTAATCATTGTGATGTTTCCATTTCTATACACACTCCTGCTTTTCCATCAACAACATGCAAAGGTGGAAAACACTCCTTGTCAAACCATGGGAGACCCTAAGGTACCCACTGTTTTCCAAGGATGGAAATGTAACTATTGGAGGAATTTTTCCTGTCCACAGAAAGGAAACATTACCTTCTTTTGAGTTTACTCAAAAACCTCAACTTCTCTTATCAATCAATCAATCACCTTTATTTATATAGTGCTTTAAACAAAATACATTGCGTCAAAGCACTGAACAACATTCATTTGGAAAACAGTGTGTCAATAATGCAAAATGATAGTTAAAGGCAGTTCATCATTGAATTCAGTTATGTCATCCCTGTTCAGTTTAAATAGTGTCTGTGCATTTATTTGCAATCAAGTCAATGATATCGCTGTAGATGAAGTGACCCCAACTAAGCAAGCCAGAGGCGACAGCGGCAAGGAACCAAAACGCCATCCGTGACAGAATGGAGAAAAAAAACCTTGGGAGAAACCAGGCTCAGTTGGGGGGCCAGTTCTCCTCTGACCAGACGAAACCAGTAGTTCAATTCCAGGCTGCAGCAAAGTCAGATTGTGCAGAAGAATCATCTGTTTTCTGTGGTCTTGTCCTGGTGGGCCTCTGAGACAAGGTCTTTACAGGGGATCTGTATCTGGGGCTCTAGTTGTCCTGGTCTTCGCTGTCTTTCAGGGCAGTAGAGGTCCTTTCTAGGTGCTGATCCACCATCATGTCTGGATACGTACTGGATCCGGGTGACTGCAGTGACCCTCTGGTCTGGATACAGACTGGATCTGGTGGCCACGGTGACCTCAGAACAAGAGAGAAACAGACAAATATTAGCGTAGATGCCATTCTTCTAATGATGTAGAAGGTACATGTTATGTTAAGTGTTTCCGGTTTACCTAATTAATGCAGCCTAAAAATCCTTTAACGGATTTGGATATTAAAAGCATATTAGTATGTGTATGCCAGGTTAAAGAGATGGGTCTTTAATCTAGATTTAAACTGCAAGAGTGTGTCTGCCTCCCGAACAATGTTAGGTAGGTTATTCCAGAGTTTAGGCGCCAGATAGGAAAAGGACCTGCCACCCGCAGTTGATTTGTGTTGACTTATGTTCAAGGTTTGTCACAAAAAATTATATACAATTGTAATTTTAAATGTTATATACAAAGTAGGCTTGTCTGAGTCGGTTGTAGTAATCTTGTGGAGTCTCTTGTCGACCTTGTTTGGTTTCCAAGGCAGTTAACAGTCCATGTTCAGACTCTGGATCTATAAACTCTTTAATCAGGACCTCACAAAGTCACTGGTAGTTTGTCTTTGTTTGACTGGGCTGTCGATCTAGGAAGTTTCGTACCTCAGGGCTGGACGTGGTTCTAAGGATGTATAACCTTTCTCTGTCAGTCACATGAGGTCTCATTTCCAGATGAAATTCAATGAAAATCTTGCAGGTAAGCCTGGATGTCGTGGCCCTCTATGGAGTTCGGGCTGAACCTGCTGATGTTTTCAGACAGCTTGTTGAGGTCTTTGATGGTCATCCCGTGTGCAGCTCCAAGGTCTTGGACGGGAGTTTTTCTTTTCGTTGGCATGAAAGGGTTGTGTGGCGAAGACAGGTAAGGTTTTGGGTTGTGGCCTTTCGCTCCTTTCATCATATGCCAGTTCTTGGACGTGGGACTCTGCTCTGCTCAGCAGTGATGAGGCTAAGAGATGTTTCTCTTTTCATGGCTCTTGTTTTTTGCTCGTAAGCATATTGGAGTTCTTTTCTGACCATGTAGAGCTCATTGTTGGTATCGTTTAGTTGTTGGGTCAGACTGTCCATTTCAGTTCTGTACCTTTCTAAGTGGTCTTCCAAAGCACTAATTTTCAGAATTCTTGTTTCTGATGTCTAGCTTGGCTTTCTCTAGTAGCTGTTCGGCATACTGGAGCTTGTTTACCAGGTCTTTCTGAGCAGCTGTTGCATGTTGCTGGTCAAGCTGAGCTGCTGCCAGGGCTGCTTGGAGCTTCTTAACTTGTTCTGTTGTTTCCTGCTCCCTCTCGCTGGGTGCTATGAGTTGATCTTGAACTTTCACTTCCATCTTGTCTATGTGACGTTAAGCACATGTCAGCTCCTCTTGAAGGTGGGTGATGTGCTTGTCGCTCAGTTTCAGCTGGGTTGTGAAGGCATAGCTTAGGGAGCTGGTGATCTTGACTAGCACCTCGTTGTTGTTGTTCTTGCTTGAATCTTGTGTCAAGAATCTTCTCAGGATTAGGATTATTATTAAAAATAATAACAGTTCAAAGGTCTTGGGGGTGAGGCTGTCTGTCATGCCTCCCAGCCAAGTGTTCACATCTTCCCCATGGGCAATGGGGTCTGCAGTCTGTGGCATGTTGGCACACTGGGGAGAAGAGATACTGACACAGATCTGTGTGGAGTAAATGCCTATGTGTTGCGGGACAACTAAGTGTTGTATCAGTGATTGTGAACCACTAGTGAAGTGTGGTGATTACTGTGCTGGTCTCATGGTGTCTACGTAAACTAGAGATGCAAAGACTTGTCACTCTAATGAGGAAGAGGAAAAGAGAGAAAGAGGTGAAAACCAAATTCAATGACAAGCAAAAATGTATGTTTTTCAAATGAGGAAAATGAATGATTCCCAATTAAATGTTATCTAAAAGGTAAACAATATTATTAAATCTCTTGTTTTAGAGAAAAGAATACAAAAATAATGCTGATATCTCTTTTCTTAGTCTGACAGGATTGACACTGTACACCTTACAGTTGGGCCGCTCACCAGGGAGGCTGCAAAGGCAACAGATGCTCAAGTCAAGTCAAGTCACCTTTATTTATGTGGCAAGATGCTAGTGGGCAAAGATATACAATTGACAGTTCACACCAGTGAGGGAACTGCCCATACCAGCAGCTCATCCCCAGAGGACAATTTCAAAAAACTCTACCCCTCTAAAATACCCGACTACGCCACCTCAGAGGCAAATTTACTGGGGAATTGCCTTATAAGATTTTATTCAAAGCACACAGGTTCGGTTACGGCTGAAGTTGAGACCAGAGACAAAGGTGAAATATAAGTAAAAATACAGTTTTTATTTGTAGTCACTGATACACATAAATCTAAAGATACATACACGCACACACTCACTCTTCGGCCTCCACCCCAGGGCTGAGACTATTCGCCCATTCTTTTGAAAATGACACAACAAACGCTCGTGCACTGCACCCACACCTCAAACCACACACGTGGAACACAGCACTCGGAAGGGACCATCACCAAGCAGAAAGAGGGGCTCGCCACATATACGTGAGTCCTGGTCTCCCTAAACGCTGGAGAGGAAACAGAATTACAATTTTAGACATATAATCATCTATAGGCACACACACTCAGACACATCATTATAAAACTAGGCATTCAATAGAACGGCAGAGGCATAGATCTGCTGGTCATAGTATACCAATCCACAGAAACAATGGATGGCACGAAAACTATGACATCACACATCTGATCAAAAGAAAAATATAATGGTCGGTCAACAAGTTCAAAGAAACAAAGTAAAAAAAAATAAAAAAAATAAACACTGATCTGCAACAAAAGAAAAGTACATTGTTTTTAAAGTAATAGGTTCACATCAACAAAGAAACCGAAAAAATAAACAAAAACAAATAAACTAGTTAAATGTACATAGGGATTCGCGCATAAAGAGAGATCAGATGACGATGGTGACTGCTGGATGTTCAAGCCATTGGATGCATCGGAAAGAGAGAGCAAGGCACCGTAGTAGACCAGGCAGCTGATGTTATAAGTGCCCAGTGTTGAAATAAACCCATAGCGTAAAGCAAGCAACCCCCCAGCAGTACGCCAATATAGTTCGCAGATATTACACCTCCGCACTTGCGGTCAAGCCAGCGCAGCCCCGCATAATGAAACCATGTGCAGCACAACACTAATCAACACTAACACTAATTGAGCACTCGTTAGTTTGTCATTAGCGTTTTCATTCGAACTTCGAACCTAACGCTGTTTTCTTTTCTCCTCTCCTCTCTCTCGCTCCAGTTTTTCACAAGTTCATCAAACAACCGCAGAAAGAATATTTCATCAAGCATGGTGAGTAATGGCTTCTCCTGCTATCGTTATTTATACCTCTTGCCACATGTACAGTTTATCTATCTCTGTCGCAGATGAGGGATTCACATGTGATAAATGCAGGGAAATAGTTAGGCTGACAGAGAAGATTTCAGAATTAGAGACACGCATCCAAACTTTAATTGAGGAGAGTAAGAAAGTTAGGGCTCTAAATATGGCTTTGGATGCGTCTAGCTCAGGGATTCCTGTACATTGTCCGGTTTTGGCAGAGCCCCTGCAGCAGGGCAACTGGGTGACAGTGAGGCAGCATAGTCGTGGGTCAAAACACCGCTCTTCTGTTCCGATCAAAACATTAAACAGGTTCTCCCCACTCAGTGATGCACCCACTGAGAAACCTGATGAAAGTGCTCTAGTTATTGGTGATTCTATCATACGGAACATGAATATAGAGAGACCAGCCACCATAGTCAAATGTTTACCAGGAGCCAGAGCGCCTGACATCTTGGCAAATTTAAAAGTGCTGGCTAATGCTAAACATAAATACAGTAAGATTGTTATTCATGCTGGCACTAATGATTTTCGACTTCGCCAGTCGGAGTCTTCATCCCTACTGGGGTGGCGCCACTCTTCTCTCTAGAAATATGGCAAAGAGTCTTAGTGTTTATACTTGACTAACTGGGTCCCAGGTCAGGAAGCAGACAGACTGGCTAAACCGACCGTCTGCTAGCTGCCTCAGAATCAGAATCAGAATCAGAATGAGCTTTATTGCCAGGTATGTTTACACATACGAGGAATTTGTTTTCGTGACAGAAGCTCCGCAGTACAACAGAATGACAGCGACAGAACATAAAACACATAATAAAAGAATAAAAAATACAAATATGTAGACAGTGAATGACAATATACAAATGACAATTGTAGGCAGGTATATTACAAAGTGAAGTTATGTATGTACATATATATTGTGTCCAAAATTTAAGTGTATACTAAGTATGTGAGTCCTGAATTCTACTCACGTCACAGAGGTCAGCTAATTCTCAGCACATAGAGACTCTTTCACCTAGATATCACACTATAGAGACTGTGTCTGTTCCCCGAACTAGAAAATACAAAAAACGTCAAAACCAAGTTAAGATGAACAATTTAATTGAGGTTCAACAAATAAAATTCAGATGCAATATGGATAAACAAATGATAAAACTTGGCTTATTGAATATCAGATCCTTTTCTACGAAAACACCTTTTGTAAATAATATGATCACTAATCATAATATAGATGTGCTGTGTTTGACAGAAACCTGGCTAAAAACTTACGATTACATTATTTTAAATGAGTCCAACCCCCAAGATTACTGTTATATAGCATATCCAAAACCTCAGAACAACTTGATGATGTAACAGCAATGAGCATACTCGCACCTTAAAGAGAGCAGCCCGAAAAATGGAGTGCAGCTGGAGGAAAACAAACTAGAGGTATTTCTTATTGCTTGGCGGGAAAGTAACCTATCCTACACAAAAGCATTAAAAACTGCTAGATCCGATAACTTTCTTCTCTTTTAGAAGAAAACAAACATAACCCCAAGTATTTATTCAATACAGTGGCTAAATTAATGAAAAATAAAGCCTCAACAAGTGTTGACATTTCCCAACACCACAGCAGTAATGACTTTATGAACTACTTTACTTCTAAAATCGATACTATTAGAGATAAAATTGCAACCATTCAGCTGTCAGCTACAGTATTGCATCAGAAAGTGCACTATAGACCCCTGAGGAACAGTTCTACTCATTCTCTACTAGAGGAGAGGAAGAATTGTATAAACTTGTTAAATCATCTAAACCAACAACATGTATGTTAGACCCTATACCATCTAAGCTCCTAAAAGAGGTGCTTCCAGAAGTCATAGATCCTCTTCTGACTATTATTAATTCCTCATTGTCAGTAGGATATGTACCCAAAACCTTCAAACTGGCTGTTATTAAGCCTCTCACCAAAAAACCACAACTTGGCCCCAAAGAACTAGTTAATTATAGACCAATCTCGAATCTCCCTATTCTGTCCAAGATACTAGAAAAGGTGGTATGCTCACAATTATATTCCTTCTTAGAGAAAAATGGTATATGTGAGGATTTCCGGTCAGGATTTAGACCGTATCATAGTACTGAGACTGCTCTCCTTAGAGTTACAAATGATCTGCTTTTATCATCTAATCGTGGTTGTATCTCTCTATTAGTTCTATTGGATCTTAGTGCTGCGTTTGACACAATTGACCACAACATTATTTTGCATAGACTTGAACACTTTGTTGGCATTAATGGACGTGCATTAGCATGGTTTAAATCGTACTTATATGACCGCCATCAGTTCGTAGTAGTGAATGAAGGTGTATCATATTGAACACAAGTGCAGTATGGAGAACCTCAAGGCTCAGTACTAGGGCCGCTACTCTTCACGCTTTATACGTTACCCTTGGGAGATATCATCAGGAAACATGGTGTTAGCTTTCACTGTTATGCTGATGATACTCAGCTCTATATTTCTTTGCGGCCTGGTGAAACACACCAATTTGAAAAACTAATGGAATGCATAGTCGATATAAAAAAACTGGATGACAAGTAATTTCTTACTGCTAAATTCTGAAAAAAACAGAGGTGTTAATTATAGGACCTACAAACTCTGCTTGTAATAACCTAGAACACGGTCTAAGACTTGATGGGTGCTCTGTCAATTCTTCGTCATCAGTTAGGAACCTAGGTGTGCTATTTGATCGCAATCTTTCCTTAGAAAGCCACGTTTCTAGCATTTGTAAAACTGCATTTTTCCATCTAAAAAATATATCTAAATTACGGCCTATGCTTTCAATGTCAAATGCAGAAATGCTAATCCATGCATTTATGACCCCAAGGTTAGATTATTGTAATGCTTTATTGGGTGGTTGTTCTGCTCGCTTAGTAAACAAACTACAGCTAGTCCAAAATGCAGCAGCAAGAGTTCGTACTAGAACCAGGAAGTATTACCATATTAGCCCGGTCCTGTCAACACTGCACTGGCTCCCTATCAAATATTGCATAGATTTTAAAATCTTGCTTATTACTTATAAAGCCCTGAATGGTTTAGCACCTCAGTATTTGAATGAGCTCCTTTTATATTATAATTATCTACGTCCGATACGTTCTCAAAACTCAGGCAATTTGATAATCCCTAGAATTTCAAAATCAACTGCGGGCAGCAGATCCTTTTCCTATTTGGCGCCTAAACTCTGGAATAACTTACCTAACATTGTTCGGGAGGCAGACACACTCTTGCAGTTTAAATCTAGATTAAAGACCCATCTCTTTAACCTGGCTTAAACATAACATACTAATATGCTTTTAATATCAAAATCCGTTAAAGGATTTTTAGACTGCATAATTAGGTAAACCGGAACCGGAAACACTTCCCATAACACCCAATGTACTTGCTACGTCATTAGAAAAATGGCATCTACGCTAATATTAGTCTGTTTCTCTCTTATTCCGAGGTCACCGTAGCCACCAGATCCAGTCTGTATCCAGATCAGAGGGTCACTGCATTCACCCGGATCAAGTACGTATCCAGACCAGATGGTGGATCAGCACCTAGAAAGGACCTCTACTGCCCTGAAAGACAGCAGAGACCAGGACAACTAGAGCCCCAGATACAGATCCCCTGTAAAGACCTTGTCTCAGAGGACCACTAGGACAAGACCACAGGAAACAGATGATTCTTCTGCACAATCTGACTTTGTTGCAGCCTGGAATTAAACTACTGGTTTTCATCTGGTCAGAAGAAACTGGCCCCCCAAATGAGCCTGGTTTCTCCCAAGTTTTTTTTTTTCTCCATTCTGTCACCGTTGGAGTGTCGGTTCCTTGCCGCTGTCACCTCTGGCTTGCTTAGTTGGGGTCACTTCATCTACAGCGATATCATTGACTTGATTGCAAATAAATTCACAGACACTATTAAACTGAACTTCTGGAAGCACCTCTTTAAGGAGCTTAGATGGTATAGGGTCTAATATACATGTTGTTGGTTTAGATGATTTAACAAGTTTATACAATTATTCCTCTCCTATGGTAGAGAATGAGTGGAACTGTTCCTCAGAGGGTCTATAGTGCACTTTCTGATGTGATACTTGTTACGCCATGGTGGAGACAGCGCCGAGGAAAGAACAGGGTCTGGGTCCAAACACAGTGAAGAAATAATATTTTAATTAACTGGAACAAAAATGCCAACAGGGCAAAAACAAAACAAATGCAGGAATGGTTCCAGCTCCGCAGGATAACACACATACACCTCAGGATACAAGACTGGCAGTCCACATACACGATTCACAAATAACAATTAATGCAGCCAGACAGAGTGGTGTGAGAATGGAGAATATATGCTAGAGAACAAATGGGGAACAGCTGTGTGTGTAAGTACGTGAGTGAGTGGATGCAACAGGTGTACACAGTGAACCAGGTGTGTAGTGTTACGTTGAATGAGTCCGGGAGATGGGGAAGTGGCGCCCTCTGGTGGTGAGAGGGAGGAACGCTGGGTCCGGACTCATGACAATACTGTAGCTGACGGCTGAATGGTTACAATTTTTTATCTCTAATAGTATCGATTTTAGAAGTAAAGTAGTTCATAAAGTCATTACTGCTGTGATGTTGGGCAATGTCAACACATGTTGCCGCTTTATTTTTCATTATTTTAGCCACTGTATTGAATAAATACCTAGGGTTATGTTTGTTTTCTTCTAAAAGAGAAGAAAAATAATCAGATCTAGCAGTTTTTAATGCTTTTCTGTGGGATAAGTTACTTTCCCGCCAAGCAATACGAAATACCTCTAGTTTTGTTTTCCTCCAGCTGCGCTCCATTTTTTGGGCTGCTCTCTTTAGGGTGCGAGTATGCTCATTTTACCATGGTGTCATACTGGTTTCCTTAACCTTTCTTGAACGTAAAGGAGCAGCTGTATTTAAAATGCTAGAAAAGAGAGAGTCCATAGTTTCTGTTACATCATCAAGTTGTTCTGAGAAAACTAAATAATGATCTGAGATCTCAAGTGTAAACACTAAGACTATTTGCCATGTTCAACACGTATCTCTATTGAGATTGATCTCAATGTTGGATGATATGCTAAACTTGGATTGCGTTTCCAAATGTAGGGAGGTTAGGAAGAACAAAGGAGAGGTTGATTACAATCAAATTCCTAAGGATGATTCGTCTTCTTTGACACGATTGTGTATTTCATTCACTTAGAAGTGATTGATGGTTCTTACATGTCCCTACAAATGTTAAAAGTGAAGAGGAAAGGAAAGGAGAGAGAGGACAGAGACAGTAAGTCTCAGTAGCGGTTATCTCAACTATGAGGAGAACGTTGTTTTAGTTGCTGCAAAACTAATCAAACAAAATAAACTTTAAGTGAAAGAGAGATGTCTTTCTAATTTATTTGAACTCATAGTGAGGGATAACAATGTCTCCTCTTAGGGCTCAGGTGTGTCCAAGGTGCAATTTGCCAGGGGAGATGTGTGGGATTTCCCCCTTTCTGGTCATCCCTGCCTCTGCTTAATTATTTTAATACCCAGTGGGGATAAATGTATCCTCCCTTCAAAGTGATCAGTGCTACTGCAAGAGTGGCGAGACAGATCACAAAGCTTATCACGGATCCGTGGTTTGATTAAAGTCAATTTTATTTTAAAATGCGCAACTTTGGCTGGCTCTGATATAGCTGCAGTGCGACCACTCTGCAGACTTGTTCAATGTCCCGCCCACAACGCTATCTGATTGGTTACACCACACGAGTAATAGCCTATCAACACTTGCGAGACATTTGAACTTGGTGACTTTGTCGCTAGATTTAGTGACTTTTTTCCAACAAATCTAGCGACAAAATCGCGTTTCCAGGAGGTTCCCCGATAAAAAAGAAATGCTTTGCGGGGTTAAATTTTAAGTTTAATGGCATGGTTGCCTTGGTAAAATTAGCATTTTAGGGGCTAAATATCACGTTATTGGTATTGTAGCTTCGACCCGCGGACATGAAAAACAACCACAGATTTGGCAACATTGGTTGGCATTTACTACACAGAGCCGTAATTAACTGACAATCTGCACAAAATCGATTTTAAAATCGGTGGCGATTCTTTGTCGATTTTGAAAGTGATTTTGTGTTAGTTGTCGGTAGACTAAGGCTCTGTGTAGTAACTGCCACTCCACCTGAACCAGTGTTGCGGTTGTTTTCCATGTCTGCGGTTCGAAGCAGCCCCAATACCAATAACGTGATATTTAGCCCCTAAAATGCGAATTTTAACAAGAAAACCATGCCAAAAAACAAAACTTATATTTTAACCCCGGGAAGCAATTTTTTTAATCTGGGAAACTCCTGGAATCGCGATTAGTTTTGGACTAGTTTTGAGAAGCAAAAGGGCATGATTTGTTGTGAAAACATGGCAACCCTGATCTGAGCACACGTGGTGGAGATAATACTTCTAATTAAAGGAGTGTGTTTACTGATGAGATGTACATGAAAATCGCATTCGATTTTTTGCACAGCCCTACTCTGAGACTCTCTGGTGCTGCCGCACGAGCATGAGGTCTCTCTTTCCCAGCGCGACCCTTTCTCTCTGCATCTGGTGTGTTCAACGAGCGCAGAGAGGAGCAGCACTTTCAGTAAAAAAAAAAGATATTCTGTTGCTTCTAAGTCTATTTTACAAGCACATATAGCTGAAATCAATCACTGCACAACCACTGACTTCATTGTATGTGTATTTTATTTCATTAGACAATGTCGCGAATAGGATTTTAGTGCAGATTAATGTTTGAGAGCTGTTTATGTCTTAATGGACCGTGTTTCAGTCATTATAATATTAATTCCGTTGTCTGACAACAGAAACATCAAAATATAGTAATAAAAACAGTTTTATTGAGAATTTATGTGAGAATTTCAACATTGTACAAATAACAACACCGCTTTTAGTTGGTTTTGTGATGTGACACTTAAACTCTCAGTACGTATAGAGTCAAATTTATCTTAATTCAAATAGTAGCTTAGTGCTGTAGTTAAGGGAACACAGTGATAGTAATCTCAAGAGATCTGCATCTCCTTGCCAGTTTCTCTGGACACAAACACAATAGGATTTCTTCGCTGTTGGTACACAGTTAAGATTTACTTGATCAAGCTTTTAAAACACTCCCATTCAAATTACTCTCGGACACACGCAGCGTTACACGAGATTGCATTTGCTTTGTGAACAGACAAACATTATTCTCTAATGTTTAACTCAGGGGAGTAGAATATCATTTTATTTGGCAGTGGAACACGCAATGGCAATCAAGATATGAATACTGAGGCTTTGATAAACAGATTGAGGAACACGCTCAAACCTATTCTTTATTCATGATTTATTTCCCTTTGAAGAACTACAGTTTAGCTCCGTTCAGCGAATGGTGACTGAGACAGTATAGCGTTTGAGAGGCACTGGAACACGCAGTGAAATCAAATCAGCTATAAACAAGGCATTACAATAATGAAGAAATGTGCTCTATTTCCTCCTTATTGCATGATCTCAGATGTTTACTTTTAAGTTCACTTACTGCTGTTGACAGTGGAGAGACGGACTCGAGTTACATGCTGCATTCATTCAAGCGGGCGTGTGCTGCTTATGTCACGGGTCACACACACACACACATCTCGACTCAGCTTTTTTCATCCGCAACTAAAGAAAAGATTAAATAACTTGGTTTATGCTCAAAATTTAGATTAAACTGCCCGCATTCTCCACCATAATATGTAAGGGAAACAGGTCAATTTAGCTAAGATTTTAAAGGGAATTTGAACGGAATCACTGTTTCACAGCTGATCACTGAGGCCCCCTGCGATTCACTGAACGAGCCGTTTAACATCAAATCTGCCCTGGATATCAATATCCAAACTATAGTGAAAACACTTTTAATTAGCACAGTAACAAATTCGGCAGTTTAAGACATTAACTTGTAAGCACAAAACACAAGATACTTCTCTTTTCGATATGTATAAGGCTTTATTAGATAAAACTAAGACTGACTAAGACAAACTAGTCTAACACATAAGCGCCCGCACTCACACATTCACACAATTTGCAGGAAGATAGAAAGTTAGGAAAGGATTTCTTTAAGAGAATGAAAATGTGGAATCCCAAGTTTACAGCAATACGTGAAATTGCATAGACATGAACAGCCATCAATCACTTTATTAAACCTCGCATTGAGTTCCTCAATGAGGTTAAAATTATATTAGATACATCAGTGTAGCAGAAATGAGTCAAATCAGACAAATCAAAGAGTCTATCAGAGCTGAATTCCTCAGGAAGTCATAAATCAGTTCTAGTGCCACAAGAACCAAGCAAGATAACCAACCAACCAACTTGTTCACACAACAGCTTTCAACATTAACACCAATAGAACAATTATTGACTATTTTAATTCGAAGAAGAGATTGTCAAATTTATTGTTCGTGATTGGAATGCAACGCTGGACATCACATGTAAACCCAGGAGATCAAGTTAAATACTTGCATTGACTTCCCCCCCCCCAGCCAGTGAAACCAGACTGAAATTCCTAAGGGGGAAGGGCTTTAAACCTTTGTCTTCACAGAAAAGTCCTTTGCCAGAGAATGGCAAAGAAACTGCTTTTTATACATTATATATGGACCAGAATGAACTCAAAAAAGACTTATGAATGAATCATTCCATTGCTTAACTCCATATTCATTTACGTGTAACCCACACATTTGACTATCATGTATAATCACTTATTGTGTATGTCTTTTGATAACTATAGGATACCTAGTCATGTCTAGTATTCAAATAATCGCATTTTCTTGCTTGATATTGTCCTGACAATCATTTATTTGTAAAATATATCATAATCATGTTATAGGAATCATGTCCAAAATTAGACCCTGTGAGGCAAGAACCACATGCTTGGTAAGATAAACAAATGATTTATGATACCCCAGACTCAAGACCATATCTGATTGGTCAAGGCAACATTTGAGGGGTGGCCAACAAGGAAGTTTTAAATACTTTGGATCCCATGAAATTTTGCTTTTAGTTCTAGTCTAGCTGCTGCTATTAGCCATGTCGGCTTTTAGTTCTAGCATTGCTTGCGCTATCAGTCATGCCAAGCTTTTAGTTCTAGTCTAGCTGCTGCTATTAGCCACGTCGGCTTTTAGTTCTAGCATTGCTCGTGCTATCAGTCATGCCTGCTCTTAGCTTTTAGCTTGTAGCTTTGCTACCTAGCTTTAGCTTGTAGCATCTAGCCATGCGGTAGTCATCATTGTTCTTTGAGCGCGGTTCCAGCGTGCCTGCCTGCTGCTACTATGAGAAGGAACACAACCTAGTCTCGTCAAACTTTATTTCTTTTCTTTTCCGTTTGAGAGTTTCGTGTTCTGAGTTAAGTTTTGTAACGTCCATTCAACTTCAACCAGCGAACACGACTCTGCACTTTCAGCCAACGCCCAACAACCACGGGCTTCCCAAGACGTCACTTCAGAGACTGAACTTCCAGCCAATCAACGACCTCGGGATAGCCCTTTCACCGAGGCTCCTTCTTCACAGGAGATGCAAGTAACTTTACCTCCAGACTGTGACCTTTACTGGTGTATCTAATATAATTTTAACCTCATTGAGGAACTCAATGCGAGCGCTAATTACGTGATTGATGGTTGTTCATGTTTATGCAATTTAACGTATTGCTGTTAACTTGGGATTCCATATTTCCATTCTCTTAAACTCATCTTTCCCTAACTTTCGACCTTCCTGCAACTTGTGTGAATGTGTGTGTGCGTGCGTTTATGTGTTAGATTAGTTTATATGTCTTAGATTTATCTAATAAAGCCTTATTCATATTGAAAAGAGAAGTATCTTGTGTTTTGTGCTTACAAGTTAATGTCTTAAACTGCCGATCTTGTTACTGTGCTAATTGATAGTGTTTTCACTATAGTTTGGATATTAGTATCCAGCGCAGATTTGATGTTAAACGGCTCGTTCACTGAACCGCAGGCGCGTCTCCGTGAACAGCCGTGAAACAGTGATTCTGTTCAAATTCCCTTTAAAATCTTAAATGATTCCCTTTGAGCTAAATTGACCTGTTTCCCTTACATCAGTATAGATCAGAGTCTGGAGGTAAAGTTACTTGCCTCACCTTTGTAAAGGGGTTCCCTTTGTTGTCATTGAAAGGGGGTTTCCGAGGTTGCTGATTCGCTGAAAGTGACGTCTTGGGAAGACCATGGTTGGACGTTGGCTGACGATGCGGAGTAGTGTGGGCTGGGTGAAGTTGAATGGGCATTCGAAGTCAGACTCGGAGACACGGCGTTACAAAACTTAACTCAGATCACAAAACTCTCAAACGGAAAAGAAAAGAAACGAAAGTAAAAGAACAGAAATAAAGTTTGAAGAGACTAGGTGGTGTTTCTTCTCATCATGCCTAAGTAGCAGCAGGCGTGCAGGCCGAAGCACGCCGGAACCGCGCTCAAAGAACGCTAACAGTGATGACTAAAAGCATTAACTAAAAGCAAAGCTAAACGCAAGCTAAAAGCAAACTAAAAAGCAAAATGTGATGGTATCCTGGGTTTTTAAACTGGCCTGTTGGCCACACAACAAATCTTGTCTTGACCAATTAGATATCGTCCTTGCATGGGTATCATAAATAATATGTTATCTTATCAAGCACGTGGTCCAAATTTTCCCGCTCTTGCAGGGTCTAATTTTGGACATGATTCCTATAACAAGAATATGATACATTTGACAAATAACTGATGGTCAGGACTGTTTCAAGCTAACAGATTCAAACACATACATACTAAACATGAATATGTATCCTTAAGCTATCCAATACTTATGAAAAGATATACACAATAAGTGATTATAAAAATGATAGTCAAATGTGTGAGTTACATATAAATGAATACTGAGTTAAGCAATGGACCGATGTTCAAGTCTTTTTGAGTTCATTAAAAGACAGTTCTTGTGCCATTCTCTGACAAAAGATGTTCTGTGGGGACCAGAGGTTAAGAGGTGCCCTTAGGAATTTCAGTCTGGTTCTGCTAGGTGGGGGGGGGGGGGGTCAATCCAAGGATCCTGTCTTTTACTCTCATGGGTTTACATGTGCTGGCCGGCGTTGCATCTTGATTACTTGGCCCAAATTTGACAATCTCTTCTCCAAATTGAAATTGTCAATAATTGCTCTAGTGGTGTTAATGTTGAAATCTGTTCTGTGAAAGAGTCAGTTGGTTGGTTATCTTGCTTCTGACTCTGGCACTAGGAATGATTTACGACCTCCTGTTGCTTTCCTGAGGAATTCGGCTCATGTTTCAACCACAGTCCTGATTGACTCTTTAATTTTTATCTGGTTCGGTTCTGATACCTACAGTTCATAAATGGATCTGAAATTCCGAATGAAGAAAAGTAAAAAAAAATAATAATAAAATAAACCGTGAACAATGATGAACACAGAAAATTATGGCCTAAGACTATAGGCCTACTACTTTAATATAATTTAACAATGTTTTAGACAATATAATATTTTTTAAAACAAAATAAATATTTGTAAAGCCTATTATAAAATGTAGGCCTACAGTGCAAAAATGCTGCTCCATTCTGGTAGCCTTCTGCCTGTGTATGAGCCTGTAGATTAAGTGTGAGAAATTGATTAGGCCAAGCAAGGCTGCCTATTATATATGTATTAAGATTGCATCCACAGTTTCTGGCTTCAGAATAGAGAACACCCGCTCGCTGCTGCTGTTGTTGCTTGCTGGAATCCAGAGGACGGATCTTGCCAGCCTGGCTAGTTTTAGGTACACCAATCCGTTCACTTTCTACCATTTCAGTAGGTCCCGGTTGTCATCCATGGCATGCTTCTTTGAATTGCACATAGCCACTTCATGCTCATCTGGTTCGTATCATTGTCTTGGTTCTCCCACTAAGCAAATCCGGAGTATCTCCTGGGCCTGGCTGCTGGTGGTGTGAAGCCAGTACTGCTCACTGGACTGTGAGCTGCAGCAGCATCTTCCTCCACAGGCAAAATTAGGGTGCGAACGTGAACATGTACTTCAGCTATCTCTACAGGAGACATCATCCTCAGTTTGTTGAATTTGGGCCAGAGGAAAAGAGCAACTATGTACCGCATTGTTCACCTTAATTTTTTGTACAATGAACTCGGCATGTCTCTGGCACACAAATGCTTGCTGCAGTGAGTCGGAGAGGGCTGGCAATGTCTCTTCAGTCTCTCTAGCCAGAGGAAGACCAGGTTTATGTTTGCATATTTGTTTCCCTCCAACTCTATCTGGGCATTATAGAATGGCTCCAAAAATGTGACCAGAATGCTCAATAAGTCAGGTGCAATATTTTAAATGCGCTCAACCTTACTGCGGTTCTCCAGTTTCTCCCTTAGCTCTGAGTGGCGAAGGACAGTATTAATTAGGTGATTGAGACAAGAAAGCCTCCTATATGGTTTCAGGGCTTTGATTATGTTGCTGCCTTCATCTGTTACCCACACTATTTGGTTGAGGGAGCTAGGGTCAAGGCCAAATTTGTTGACCAGCAAGCCCACTTTCTTGTGTCTGATATTTTTTCCCGTTTTAGCATCTTCCATGGGAAACATTGCGGTGGTGAGAGTTTTACCAACTAAATTATAGTTGTTGGTGATATAATGGCACGTTATTGCTATGTAACTTATCTTTCTGTAGTCATCAGTCCACATATCTGTGCTTATCTCTACGTCTCCATTCTTCAGAGCATCTTTGAGCGTCTGTGCCAGAACTTCCCTCCTCTTATCTGCCTTTTCGATGGACGAGATGCTGCGCATGACATGTGATGTGTTTTATCAAGGCCCGGCCCGAGGAAGGTGGCGGGAAATATCGGCCAGACCATATAATCCAGGCTCAGGCTCAGGAAGAGAATCTAAGTTCTAACTCCTAGCAACATATTAAGTGTCAGCAAGTGCTAAATACACTGGCAACATGCTAGAAACATACTAAAACATGCTAGCAGCACTCAGCTAAGTGTTAAAACATGCTATTAATGAAGTCAAACAGGAAGTTGCTGAGACTCAGGCATTCAGTGTCCAATCTTCCCCAAATTTAACAAGTTTGATAAGAGTCCAGTCCAGAACACATCAGCATGCTAATATTTGGTTACAGAAATAGCGCCACCTACTGGCAACAGGAAGTTACTATTGGCAACACAGTAAAATATGCCATTGTCTGCTAAACATGTTAGAAACATTCTCAAACATGCTAGCAACACTTACTAAGTGATAAAGCATGTTATTAACACTATGAAAAAGGAAGTTGTTGTAACTCGTTCATACATTGTCCGATCTCACCCAAACGTCACATGTTTTCCAAGAGTCCTGGCTAGGGCTGTGTGATATGGACAAAAACAACCTATCACAATTTTTTTTATCAATTTTGCGATTTCGATTTTAATCACGATTTTGACACACACATACATGCTTTAGTCATAAATGCGTTTATTATAAATTTTAAACATATTTCCAAAAGAAAACAAATGAGAGCTTTATCAAATGTCTCTAGAACAGACATAAGTCAAAATAATCACTAAGTAAAGATGTCAAACAAAATGTCTAGACATATGGAAAACGTGCTCCATCTGCAGTGCATATACAGTAAGTTATGTGTACACGGTTCAGAAGCAGCAACGAGAGCACATTTTTGTAACGCGAAAGCACATTAAAAGAATGCGCAAGTGCGAATCTATCCACTGGTGCATTTCTGAATATCCCAATCCGCTCGCTCATTCCGTGGGGTCTCAGTCAACCCAGAATGGCCTGCTGGTTCGAAAATATGCAAGGAGTCATTTTATTGTTTAGTAATAAACTGGTGTTTTCTGTGTCGCTGCAAAGATGTAGTTGAAGATGCAGACTCGCCATGAACTCCAGAGAGAAATGCACATTTCATATGGATTACATTATCAGAGAGTAGCCCATTTATTTTGGTTTGAATATTTTCATTTAAAAGAAGACATTTCAAGCTGTCTGTAATATAAAGCCTATATTTCTCAAATCTGTGAGGCACACGCTGAGTTTAGTTCACATGCAATGCAAGTGATTGTGCCGGCGCCTTATTACATTGTCTGCTAGGCTATATATTTGCTTTTTATTTATTAAATACGGGGAAATGATTGATAAAACATTGATCAAAATTAAGATACAATTTATACAAAACGAAAATCTTTTAAAAAGAGTTTTCTATAAAACAAAATTTAATGAAGTCGTCAAAATCATGTTTTACCAAAAACAGTGCCATTGCTCCCCATGAAGTCTATTCATGCCAGTTATTCAGCCAATAAAGTGTAGGCCTATGTATTTCAAAAATGTGTCTAGTACTATATAGATGACAAAGGGTTAATTGGCATTTTATTTCAAAGGACCCGACTGACCGCAAACTGAATATCATTAAAAATATTTTTGGATGACTCGTAACCGCGGGCACCCGCTCATTTTGGATCAACCCGCGCATCACTGACTCGCACGCAGATTTCCTTTGCTCTGTCAACAAAACCAGATGCGCGTGCTCGAATCATAGACTGTATAAGGCTCAGATATATGCTGCCTTACAACGTGTCTCCTCCCACTCAACCTGTGTCCTGTGCCCTCACAACTCTCTCTGTGCTCACGCGTAAGATATTAAATCTTTTCGCACCTTTCTATTTATAACCTTTTCTGTTCTCATCTTTTTACCGCGTGCAGTGTGAACGTTCTGATCCGTTAACATGGGCTCGAAAGAAAGGCTACGCATCACAGAGTGTGAACCTGGAGTTAGGCATTTGCCCAGTCTGCTCTGTTCTCGTGCTCCACTTAGGTGCGCTGCATCCTGATTGGTTCAGATAACATATTGCGGTGAGGTCAGGGCCGTGGAAATTCGTGCTATAAAGCGATTTAAAAATCGTGCACACTCAAATCGCGATTTTATTTCGATTTCGATTAATTGCACAGCCCTAGTCCTGGTCTGAACACATCTATAGGCCAATAATCAATTATAATTATAGCGCCACCTGTGGGCACCAGGAAATCACTTGTTTTAAACTAACTTAAACATGCATTATCTGATCTGCCCCAAACTTCACTTGTTTGATGAGAGTCCTGGCCAGAACTCATCTTAAGACCAATATTGATTTATAGTCATAGTGCCACCTGCTGGCAACAGGAAATTACTATTTTTACACTAAATTTAACATGCATTGTCCAATCTGCCCCAAAGCTCACATGTTTGGTGAGAGTCCTAGCCTGGAGTTACATACATGCCAATATTCATTTATAATAATAGAGCCACCTGCTGGCAGCAGGGAAATAGGCACAAGTATTTACCATTTTATAAGCATATTGCCCGATGTTTGCTGTTCTCCTATGGCCACCGGGTGGAGGTGAGCCCAGGTGTAACGGACCTTTAATCGCGTTTAGCTTTAATTCAGCCTTTGTAACATACACACTCAACATTTTTTCTCCTGGTCTATCCCTACACAAAGCATGCTGGGAACTAGAAATCCACTGCCCAGTTTCAATCAATGCAACATAAATGATTCACGTAGGCCCAACTTAACTTCAAAGGTTTAAGCTAACATTTTACAAATTTAATTTCATTTAATATAATAAAATATAAAACATATGGAAATAATCTGGCATATTATAAAGAATGAATAGATAAATTGTTCTAAACAATCTGTACAATATAAGAATTCCTATTTTTTTTTTTTTTTTTTTTTTTTATAATTGCAGTGGCAAAAATCACAGTTGTATGGTTCCAAAACTATAAAATAAACAAATACCCCTGTGAATACTGCCATTCATCATAATTATTACAAAACAAAGTATTTTATCCACTTATAGTTTATTTATTCCTTCACAGCTTATTTGTCTGTGATTGTATATGGAAATGATTTAAATTCCTTTAAAAAATGAGAAATTTTGGATAATGAATGAAATAATGAAGTGGTTTTTTTTTATTTATTTTTTAAAGAACTCAAATGTGTTTTAAAATAAGACATTGCAACTTGTCCCATATATTCCGTGTGTTCTCAAAGCATCGTTAGGATTTGGAGAAACAAACTGAAAATGTAGTTCATTATTAAAGGAACATTTTTATCTTTGTTTTAATAGTCCTGTGTACATTTAGCACACAGCAGTTTGCACCAATTGGCCCAGAAAAATCATATTTAGTTAATTAATTATAAGAAATCAAGATTAATTAAATCATGAAAAGAAACACATAGCCTTTAAACCTGTGAAAAGTAAGTGATTACTTTCTTCTTATAGGTGAATATTACACAGTTGTACTCGGTGTAAGATTCTGTCAATAATCTATCACAAGCATGCATGACCTGGTTAATTTCATGTCCTATGAGGTCTTGGGCCAAGTTCTCTTTTATTCAACCATATTGGTTGTGTCTATAAGAGTGCAAATGTTGTATCAGATCATTCGCATTTGGCATCTGCTGTGGAGCTCAATCATTTGGGATGCTTCTCTTTCTTTACACACTCCTTTTCCATCAGCTTTATACAAAGGCAGAAAACATTCCTTGTTATAAAATGGGAGACCCTAAATACCCGCTGCTTTCCAAGGACGGAGATGTAACAATCGGAGGGATTTTTGCAATCCACAGAAAGGAAACACTACCTTCTTTTGAGTTTACACAAAAACCTCAATATCTGTTATGCTCAAGGTTTGTTACAATGTTGATTTAAGAAAATTGAAGTTTAATAAAACAAAAATTTTAACACAATCTGTTTTTAAATGATAATCATAATAATAACCATAATACTTATTATTGTTAATTTCATTAAGATAATTTATATATATATATATATATATATATATATATATATATATATATATATATATATATATATATATATATATATATATAATTTATATATACATCTGCATCTATAAATTATTTTCAACAGCAAACTAGCAAACTTTTATCGTTTGAATCATATGTGAAAATAAAGAATTATTATCCCTTATTTCTCCACCTTACATATATATATATATATATATATATATATATATATATATATATATATATATATATATATATATATATATATATAATTTATTTAGTTTAGCCTAATAACTTTATGTTTCATTTAACAGTGTGAATCTGAGAGATTTTCGTCTGGTGCAAATCATGATCTTCGCAATTGAGGAAATCAACAGAAGTGAAAGTTTGCTTCCAAATGTTACTATTGGATATAGAATATATGATACTTGCGGATCAAGATTGTCTACAATGAGTGCAATAATTGGAGTGATCAATGGTCAGGACTTTGGATCAAGAGACAGATGCAATGGACGTACTCCTTTACATGCTATTATAGGAGAATCAGAATCTTCTGCCACAATGATTCTGTCAAGAACTGCAGGACCTTTTAAAATTCCAGTGGTAAGGAGCAGTAATACTAAACGTTTGATGATTACCATTTGACTTTGCCATTGTTTTCTGTGCTTTCTTTTTCAGATAAGTCCCTCAGCCACTTGTGAATGTCTCAGTAATAGGAAATATTACCCGTCATTCTTCAGGACTATTGCTAGTGATTACCACCAGAGCAGAGCACTTGTATACATAGTGAAGCACTTTGGATGGTCCTGGGTAGGAGCTGTGAACAGTGACAATGAATATGGAAACATTGGAATGGCCGCATTTCTTCAAATAGCCCAGGAGGAGGGGATTTGTGTGGAGTACTCTGTGAAATTCTACAGAACAGAGACAGAAAAACTAAAAAAAGTGGTAGACATAATTAAAAAAGGCACAGCAAAAGTTATTGTTTCATTTGTTTCATTTGTTGAGATGGGCTTACTTATTGATCAGTTAAGTATTCAGAAAATTGCAGGCTTTCAAATGATTGGTGTGGAGTCATGGATAACTACAAAGAATTACTTCACTCCAAATAGTTTTAATTCGTTGGGAGGGTCACTTGGATTTGCAGTGAGAAAAATCTACATTGAAGGGTTTGCAGATTATGTTATGAAAGAATTCTGGGATACAGCTTTTCCATGCTCACAAAGTGAGGGAAATTCTTCTCAATATGCATTCAATTCCAGCAGATATGAGGAACTACTTGAACAAAAAAACTACAATGAAGACATCTTTGAACAAAGAGAATCAAGCAATGTCTATAAAGCAGTTCATGCTGTAGCTCATTCACTACACAGTCTGCTTAAGTGCAATGAACAAGAAGGATGTGAGAAAAGCCTGACTATACAACCACAGGAGGTAAAAAAAAAAAAAAGACATAAAAGATAAAATAAAGGGAACTAAAGAGGGACCATTATTTTTGTTACACATTTTAAATGTCTCAATGATAATAACAAAACTGTCTTTTTTTGCTAGGTTCTTGGGGCTCTGAAAAATGTAAATTTCACCATAAAGATGGGAGATCATGTGTGGTTTGACAGCACTGGTGGCGCAGTAGCCCAATATGAAGTTGTGAACTGGCAGCAGGACTCTGATGGATTATTCCAATTTAAATCCGTGGGATACTATGATGCCTCCCTTCCCCCTCTCCAACGCTTAATGCTTAATACTAAAAATATAATTTGGGCTGGAGGACAACTGAAGGTAAATGCCAATATCTGTTTCTGCTATAGGGATATTTTAATCTTGGAAGCCGGGAACACCATTTTAAAAAGTAAAGAGTAATAACAAGTAATAAGCCTTGATGAAAGGCATGTAGAAAACATAATTAGTTTAATACAGTAAAAAAACAAAAAACATTGTTTTGATTAATGCCATTTGGTTTGAAAGCATCTAATATGCCATTAGCTAAGAGTCACATATACAATAATGTTAATTTACAGTAATTTACAATAATGTTGTAAGGCATTAGTTATCTTGAAAAAAAATAGAAAGTTTAAATAAAAGAATAAAGAATATAATACTTTTAATAGCATTTCTGTTGTATAAATGTAATTTTGGTTCAAGAGAAAAGTGCTGAAACCCCTTTTGTAATTATTATAATTATTATTATAATTCTGCCATACAACTGTTCATTCAGACCAAACTGTAAGGCCTAGAGACATGAAACCAAGACAGATGGTAGATCTCAGTTTGGGAAGACATTGACAAGCTATGGCCCCAATTGGCAAATAGTGGGAGCTACAGCAATCAAAAATGTGAAATTGCTTAATAACTCATGATGTTTTTTTGTAAACTAATTTTTTTTTTAAAAATTCTTAAAACAATTGTTTAAGTAAGTGTATTTGTTCATAGCTAGTCTATCATAAAGTATTATCCAATGTGGTAACACTTTATAATAACTTTCATTAATAAATCACTGACATAATATAGTGCACATATAATGCATTACATAATACATACAGATAATAAGTTAATATAAATTCACATAACTAGAAATGTGAGATATCATGCTTGTTAAAGCTTACTAATGTACTTATTAAACATTACCTTATGATTAACAGATCATAATTTAATGTAATTAATGTCATTAAAGGGGTCATATGACATTGCTAATGGTGTGATTAAATGTGTTTATGCAGTTTAAACACGTAAAGTTTTACAAAGCTTGTCATTCTGAAAAGTGAGGTGTACACTGACTGGCCAGCTATCCAGTTTGTTGTAATTGGCTGAATGCCTCAAGTGTGTGACAGAAATTTTACACCCCTTACCATACTGTGAAGCCATTTCCTGGCACGACGAGACAAAACCATTAAAACCCATTACAAAAGAGAGCACAATAACTATAAATATAACGATAGTTCTAAAAATCAATATTCTCAATATTAAAGAATAGCAGAGTCCACACTACAACTATAACGATTTAAAGTGGCAGACGCACGTCAGTTAGAATAAACAGCTGGTGTGGACGCTAATATCGTTATCTTTATAGTTAACGTTCTTGGTGTGAATGGACCTTTATACTGTCAGCATATCATGCTGAGTAAACATAAAACCATATCTGCATCTATGATTGGTGAAACGAGAAACAACAAGCATTACTCTACACTGCTCAAAAAAATCGCGTTTGAATCAGTGGCAAATTCTTTTACCCTTTCGCACGTGAATTGAAAATATTCTAGCTGAGCCCCCAGTGTGAGTTTTTTTAGGCAACTGTTATTTTAGAATGTATCCTCTTTTTGTTTCCATGGGGAATTGTCATGTTTATTATGTGACTCAACACAGCCACAATAGATCTGTATGACATATTAATCACTTTTATTTTGTTTTTCCGGTTTTATTCGAAATATTCACAAACATGCTCACTATATTATAAAATATCTGATATTCCAATTCTGAAATATGTGCAAGTAAATCTATTTGGTAGTTTAAACACTTTTATATAGAATGTATATCTATACGGGTGATGGGCGCCGCCATGTTAGTTTGCACTGAATCCGAGCTTTGGGATTTAAAACATGTATCCTCTCATCCTGAAACATGTTAAAGTAGGTCTCTGGTAAACTGGGAGAAGAGCAGAGTAAACTTCATAGTTACCTACATACAGTGGCGGCTCCAGACAATTTTGATTGGGGGGGGCGATGGGGGGTCCTGGTCATTTCAGGGGGGGACTCATGAAAATCAACATAAAATACAGTGGCACCAGCTAATAACTGCATAATTACTGCATCGAAAATACATTTTGGTCCAAAAATAGCAAAAACTACAACTTTATTCAGCATTTTCTCCTCTTCCATGTCTGTTGTGAGCGAGTTAAAAACAAAGCAGTTTGTGATATCCGGTTTGCGAACGAATCATTCGATGTAACCGGATCTTCTTGAACCAGTTCACCAAATCGAACTGAATTGTTTGAAATGGTTCGCATCTCCAATATGCATTAATGCACAAATTACATAAGCAGTTAACTTTTTTATACTTTGGCTGACACTCCCTCTGAACAGGGCCGTGCAGAGACCTTTGGAGGGGCAGGTGCTCAAAGTATAAAAAAAAAACGGTTCACCGGTTCTTTTGCACTCGATGTAATGTCATTGGCGATGACTGCCCTTGATTCAAGCCTTCGGTTTACCCGCGCTTATAAAATTACCAAAGAATAAGTTCAGAATCAATCATCAAAAGAACCAGTTCGGTTCAGACGCTCTGAATGTCAATCTGCTTCACGCTGAATCACACATGCGCAGTTTCATCAGCTCCTCAGTTCTCGAATCGGGGCAGTGATGCAAACGTAGCACATGGTGGTCGGGAAGCAAATGTTGGAGTAGTGTTGTCACTATACCAAAATTATACCTAGTCAAGAATTGCGATTTCGATACTTTGATACTTTGGCTGACACTCCCTCTGAACAGGGCCGTGCAGAGACCTTTGGAGGGGCAGGTGCTCAAAGTATAAAAGGGACACATGGAACAAGGCTTTAAATGGCGCTGTTCAAAATATCAATACAGCAATATATTGTAATGCAGTCCTTGCTGATTTGCGTATCGATATGGATGATTATTTATTGATACAGCAGCAAATGCTTTGATGTAGTTTCGAAAAAGAAACAATAGAGAAGGCAATTTTAAGTTTAAAATAATAATAGCTCTGGGATTAGAAACTGAAATGTCTTAAATTGTCCCAACCTGATGGCTTTTTCTTCTCTGTTATACAGAATAATTAAGAACAGCGGTTATAGTAAAAACTATAGAAAACACTTGTGCCTCTTTCTCACCAGCCTCTGTCTCCTGGCTTGCTGTTCCCTGCTCTCTTTCTGTCACTTGTGCCTCTACATGTCCCTCTTTTTCTTCCTCTATCTCCATCTCCTCATCTGATCTATTACTTTCTACTCTCTGTCCATCTAGGAACAAGGCTCAATTTACTATTTCAGCATTAATCTATTATTTTAACCATCACTACTACTCTTGCACCTAATCAATAAGTTCACCTTAAATATTGAATCAAAACATTTAAAAACTGATACACTGGAATATAGTGATTAATATTATTATTACTGTTGTAGTTGTCTAAAATTTAACACCTTTGCAATGTAAACAAATGACGGGCTACATTTTGTTATTCATATCCTTCACACTGCAGTTTGATGTCAGGTATATTATGAATTTTTTATTGACATTTATATTTTTACATTTATTTCCAGAGAGATATTATTGAGTTTACAGGCTAAAGTGGTCTTGCTGTTGTAAAAACTGTTGCTATTGTAAAAAAAAAAAAAAATATATATATATATATATATATATATATATATATATATATATATATATATATATTTGCGTCACATTTAAAATATAATTATATTTTAATTCATTTCTGAATCGTTTTTATTTTTATAATGATAATTCAGAGAATGAGAAAATCTGAATAAGCCTTACCAGTGTTGTGATAAATATTTTTAAGGCACTCTACGTGTTAAAAAAATAAGTGTAATATAACACTTTTATTATACTGTAATCTAATAAAAGTTTAGTCAAATAACATAAGGACCAGACCCTTCGATGCCTGTGAAACTTTTCTCCCTCAAACAGCACGCTAGCATTACTTCTACACTACAGACTACACACAGCAAAATAAACAACATATCTGCATGTTCTCACATCACATCGTTCTTGTAAAATAATAATAAGTAAATAAACATCAAAATCACTTCGCTGAGAATGAAACACCACTTACCATCTGCCTCTATGTTGAAAATATACTCTGGCATTTAAAAAATGCGCGTGCGGTGTGAGGAATCGTCCCGCTTGGATGAGGTCATCATCGTCAGGTGAAAGGTCATCATGTTGGTCATTTTATTTACGGCTAAATTATTATTAATAAATTGCACTTATATTATGATTGGGCGTGGGCAGGCATTCTCAAAAGGGCACTTAAGGGGCAAAGGAGCAGATGCTCAAGTGAACCGGTTCTTTTGGACAATGATCAAATAAACCAGTTGAAAAAAAAAAACGGTTCACCGGTTCTTTTGCACTCGATGTAATGTCATTGGCGATGACTGCCCTTGATTCAAGCCTTCGGTTTACCCGCGCTTATAAAATTACCAAAGAATAAGTTCAGAATCAATCATCAAAAGAACCAGTTCGGTTCAGACGCTCTGAATGTCAATCTGCTTCACGCTGAATCACACATGCGCAGTTTCATCAGCTCCTCAGTTCTCGAATCGGGGCAGTGATGCAAACGTAGCACATGGTGGTCGGGAAGCAAATGTTGGAGTAGTGTTGTCACGATACCAAAATTATACCTAGTCAAGAATTGCGATTTCGATACTTTGATACTTTTCCTGTAAAGGAGAAAAAACATTCTCAAATATCATTTATGTGCTTTATTTTAAAACCGGGACAACATTCTAATCATATAACACACTAATAAATGAACATATGAACAGTAGATAAACAAAATTAACAAAATATGAAATATCAAAATATGAAAAATAAAATAGAGCAATGACATTCAAGGTAAAGAAAAAATACATTTAGCAGCATTATCTCAGTTATCATAAGAAACATAAGAGTAATAAATGTATCTTGATTCTTAACTTTGAATAAAAAATATGTACAGCGATTACATTAAACAATGTTTCTGAACTCAGAAGATTAAATGTCAAATGATAAATAATATCAATTTAAGCAATGGCATTCAAGTAAAAAAAAGCTAATAAAATTTAGCAGCAATATCTCAGATATTGTAACTTATTCTGAATTTCTGTCAGTTGTGCAACCTTTTTTTTCAGAAAAGAGTAAACTCAGCCAGTGAGCTTTAATGAGCGTCATCTTTATTGGGCGTCATCTTTTTCTATAGTCGTGGACCGGCGGCCACAGTATCGCTTGTGCTCGTACATACAGTATTGTTCAAAATAATAGCAGTACAATGTGACTAACCAGAATAATCAAGGTTTTTAGTATATTTTTTATTGCTACGTGGCAAACAAGTTACCAGTAGGTTCAGTAGATTGTCAGAAAACAAACAAGACCCAGCATTCATGATATGCACGCTCTTAAGGCTGTGCAATTGGTCAATTAGTTGAAAGGGGTGTGTTCAAAAAAATAGCAGTGTCTACCTTTGACTGTACAAACTCAAAACTATTTTGTACAAACATTTTTTTTTCTGGGATTTAGCAATCCTGTGAATCACTAAACTAATATTTAGTTGTATGACCACAGTTTTTTAAAACTGCTTGACATCTGTGTGGCATGGAGTCAACCAACTTGTGGCACCTCTCAGCTGTTATTCCACTCCATGATTCTTTAACAACATTCCACAATTCATTCACATTTCTTGGTTTTGCTTCAGAAACAGCATTTTTGATATCACCCCACAAGTTCTCAATTGGATTAAGGTCTGGAGATTGGGCTGGCCACTCCATAACATTAATTTTGTTGGTTTGGAACCAAGACTTTGCCCGTTTACTAGTGTGTTTTGGGTCATGTCCTCTTCAGCATAGGGCAACATGACCTCTTCAAGTATTTTAACATATGCAAACTGATCCATGATCCCTGGTATGCGATAAATAGGCCCAACACCATAGTAGGAGAAACATGCCCATATCATGATGCTTGCACCTCCATGCTTCACTGTCTTCACTGTGTACTGTGGCTTGAATTCAGAGTTTGGGGGTTGTCTCACAAACTGCCTGTGGCCCTTGGACCCAAAAAGAACAATTTTACTCTCATCAGTCCACAAAATGTTCCTCCATTTCTCTTTAGGCCAGTTGATGTGTTCTTTGGCAAATTGTAACCTCTTCTGCACATGCCTTTTTTTTTAACAGAGGGACTTTGCGGGGGATTCTTGAAAATAGATTAGCTTCACACAGACGTCTTCTAACTGTCACAGTACTTACAGGTAACTCCAGACTGTCTTTGATCATCCTGGAGGTGATCATTGGCTGAGGCTTTGCCATTCTGGTTATTCTTCTATCCATTTTGATGTTTGTCTTCCGTTTTCTTCCACGTCTCTCTGGTTTTGCTCTCCATTTTAAGGCATTGGAGATCATTTTAGCTGAACAGCCTATCATTTTTTGCACCTCTTTATAGGTTTTCCCCTATCTAATCAACTTTTTAATCAAAGTACGCTGTTCTTCTGAACAATGTCTTGAACGACCCATTTTCAAATGCATGTTCAACAAGTGTTGGCTTCATCCTTAAATAGGGGCCACCTGATTCACACCTGTTTCTTCACAAAATTGATGACCTCAGTGATTGAATGCCACACTGCTATTTTTTTGAACACACCCCTTTCAACTAATTCAACTAATTGCCCAATTGCACAGCCTTAAGAGCGTGCATATCATGAATGCTGGGTCTCATTTGTTTTCTGAGAATCTACTGAACCTACTGGTAACTTGTTTGCCACGTAGCAATAAAAAAATATACGAAAAACCTTGATTATTCTGGTTAGTCACATTGTACTGCTATTATTTTGAACAATACTGTACAGCCTAGTGATGCGCAGGTCTGGGTTTTTTTTTTCAACCCGCGGGTCCCGCGTTTATGAAATAATTTGGCCCGCCCCAGCCCGCAAATAAAGTAACATTTCTTTACCCACCCTGACCCGCGCATCGGGGACATCACTGAAGATACGTTGCTACTAGACTCATATTTTTCGTTCACTGAAGCTCCTCCCTCCACAGTAGTATTAATGATTATACAGGGTCAGTGAGCCAAGCATGTAAATCTCGATCAGCAATCAGCAGATACAAAGCGCAGTTATAGGTGCTGTTTTCATATTTAGCATACAGAACATGAATCCACGTTTAATCCCCAATTAATGTGAATATTATATATTATGACCAAACAATTAAAATGTTAATTATGCAAGAAAACCTTGTGCTTTGTTCATCTGAACAACTTATTTAAACTATTTAATGTGATTATGCACACATTTTATTAAAGCCAAATCAGTTTAGTAAAGCCACTAATGCAGGCATCTCCCTCGCTGTAGTGCTTTTTTGCTTGCAGGAGGATAAAACACACAGACGTCCATAGGGAGGCACTGGAAGCGTGCGTTGCACACACCAACATGAAATACGTCTCTTACAATACAAATTTGGAACGCAGTCATTCTTTGAAGTATTGATACTAATAAATTTAGTTATCGTGACGTTTTTAATTTCCGAGAATCGAGATACTTTTGAAGTATCGGTGCACCGTGCAACACTATGTTGGAGGTAGACCCTGGAGACTTTTCTTTGCAGTACTACCCTGAACAATGATGGCAGATGACACAGGGTCAAGATTTGGATAAGTACTTAATCGTCAGTAATAGTCAGCAAGCCAACAGATACTAGTGCCCAGACTGCATCAACATCAGACACCAGTATAAAACCAAATAAAAACAATATTAGCAGGGAAATGTGGATGATCAGTTTTCAGTGTTATCTGCAGTGTTTGGAATAATGGCGTTTAAAAGAACGGCGTTAGGTAACGACGTTATTTTTTCAGTAACGGGGTAATCTAACTAATTACTTTTCCCGTCGTTACAACACCGTTAATGTTACTGAACGTTAAATGCGGTGCGTTACTATGCATTGATTTAAGAAACTATGCAATCCGAGCGCACCCCTGGCTCACACAGCGAGTGAGCAGATGGGTTAATAACGAGATAAGCGATTATGATTGGCTAAGGCAGTCATGTGTTTCATGGTAGCCAATCAGAGCCAGTGTTTTTACACACATGCTGGCACACGCGGCAGCGTCAGTGGCGCCAAACACACAGACACACACAAGCAACAGCTACACAGAGATTCGAAGCAGCAGAGATGGAGAGTCAGGAGCAATCCGATGAAAAGTTGGCATTTTCAAGGTGGAGATATAAGCACTACTTCAAATTCATTGTGGTCAAAGGCAAGAACGTGCATGTAATGTGTACATGTAATGTGTGACACGCATCTACAAAGCTAGTGGCCAAAAACCCTTTTCTTACAAAGATTATACCTGAAGTGCAGGATAAAACTCTATATATATACACAGTATACACAGTAACACAAATAGTTACTTTCCCTGGTAACGAGTTACTTTTATTATAGAGTAATTCAGTTACTTACTCAGTTACTTTTTGGAACAAGTAGCGAGTAACTATAATTACTTTTTTAAAGTAATGTTCCCAAGAGTGGTTATCTGTCTTGCCTACACTGCCATAACATTGGGTTAGTTCACCCAAACTTGAAAGTCATGTCATCATTTACTCACCCATGACTTTTAGTTATTTTCAGAACACAAATAAAGACATTTTCAGTGAAATCCCAGAAATGTATGTCCTTTAACTGAATGTCTATTTACAAAAAATTTTTTAGACAGTTGATCATATAGCAATCACGTCTCTTTCGAAGACTTGAGCCTCTTTTCCATTGTCAGGCCAAACCATTCTTAATTCTAAATGCTTAACCATTCCATTCTGTGGCCGGTGATCACAAGACCGCTGCTCAGAGAAGACAGCTGACACAAGTAAATAAAAATATTTTATAAATATTTAAAATATGAAAAATAATTCTTCATATAAAGGCAAGTTCCACTACTGTTGTGAATTGTAGAACAAGGACACATTAATTTCTTGATATTTGCATGTTTTACAATAGAAATAAATGTTCTATACATCTCTATTTGAGGCCTCAGTAATAAAACCCATTCAAAAGCAGCATTCTTCTGTTACAGTACTCAGTGTTTTTACCACACAGCAAAGAAATAATTACTGCAAAACAACGAGCTCATTCAGTTTAAAGGGGGGCGGGGTGAAATGGTATTTCATACTACTTCCGGTTTGTCACAAGTTTCGGAAAGTTTTTTTCGAGTATGGCTCTGTGTGACGTTAGATGGAGCGGAATTTCCTTGTATGGGTCCTAAGGGCATGTCTGCCAGAAGAGCGCGTGCTCCGTATAGCAGAACACTGTGAGGCTGAGCACAGACATTCATTCACTGATCAGAGCGAGAGCGTCGCGAAAAGTCACAAAAGAAGTGTGTTTTTGGTTGCCAGGGCAAGACAACCCTGCACAGATTACCAAAAAAAAAAAAAAAACAGCATTAAGGGACCAGTGGATGGAGTTAATTTTTACAGAGCATCAACGGAGTTGTGCAAGTGATTTTGTTTGTTCCCTGCATTTCGAAGATGCTTGTTTTACAAACAAGGCCCAGTTTGACGACGGATTTGCGTATCGTTTATTTCTTAAGGATGATGCAATCCCAACGAAAAAGGGTCACGATCGTGTGTTGGAACCGCAGGCGGTGAGTAAAACTGCTTAAAATATCTCGGCCTCCTTGTTAGTGCGTACTCGGAGCGAGTCGTTGCTGCTGCTGCTCTCGTTCAGTTTCAGCCTCAGGATCTGATTCTGGATCATAAATAAACAGCTGAATCTGACTGTTAGCCATGGTTTGTTTTGGATGTTTTTTTCCTCACGGTAAAGTCACAGCTTCCAAATGCTCTCAACGCAAAAGCCTACTGGCGCTCGTGATTCTTTAGCTCTGCCCACACGTCACGCCTCCAGCCGGTCGTGTTTTTCCGGGAAAAATCGGTACAGTCTATCTTTCTCTTATGAATATAATAAAACTAAAGACTTTTTGGAGTTATGAAGGATGCAGTACTACTCTATAGGTACTCAAGATTAACAGGATATTGAGTGAAAACGAGCATTTCACCCCCCCTTTAAACCTGATATGTCTGATCAAGTAATGACTATGATTGTATTAAAATGATGAAAATAAATTTGTAAACTGAATAATGACTTTAACCTAAAAAGTGGCCAAAGCCTCACAGTGTAGGTATGTGACAAAAAAAAAAATCAATACTAGAAAATTAACATATAATCATAACAATATGATAAATAATAAAAATTACTTTAAAATGTTTTTTAAATGATTACATTTGAATAATTATTAAGAAAGTTATGGAATTTTGTAATTTTGTACCTAATTATAACAATAAAACAGTGAAAAACTGTGACCTCTTCCGCTTGATCAAACACTTCAAAATATCATAACTTCCTCATTTCTTGGTTTATTTGGATAATTCAAACACCACAGTGTAGGTAATTAAGTTAAGATTAAAATGACTTCTTTTTAAAAGGTATATATAAAAAATATTATTTCTAATTAACCACTAATTAATGAAACCGAGAACATCAACCCACGCATACATTTCCATATGAAATCAAAATAATCAGCCTTTTAAAAATATTATATCATATTATATCAAAAGTATATTATATTTATTTATTTTTAAGTATAATATGATATTTATATTTCAAAAAGTAATATACCCTTATATATAACATATACTTGTAAGCCTTGTAATGTCTTGTGGTAACTCCTAGCTAGCTGATTAGGCTTAACGCTTAGAAAGAACCAAAATATAATAAAGAGAAGACACACCATGAGTTGTTCACTATCAATGTCGTTCTTGTTCTGCTTTACTTGTCATAACAAAGATACAAGTACAGGTCTCCATCTAGTGGCAAGTAACAGCATACATCACATCTTCCTTTTATTATTATTATTATTATTATTAAACACAACTATAAACTTGAACTTTTATTTCTAATTAGAAAGTCAGTATTGCAAAAAAAATTTTTTTTTTCTTCTTCTTTTTGAGATCTCTGAACAGACTCAACTTTACTCAACTTTAATTAACTACTTGCTTACTTTAGCAAGAATAACGCTTTGGAGGTCTAACCACTCTACCAGAACGCGTCTCCCTCACAGTTTCTTCAGCAACACCTTCAGGCACCGAAGACATCTTTGCAGGAGTTGGTACAGGGAGCAATGCCTGCTTTGTGTCAACCACATCAGGAACATAACTGGATCAAATGAGTCCTGAATGTGGGAATTCTGGAAACTCCACTCTTTTGTCTTTAGAAGGTGTTTTCTATTTCTTCTGTAGATTTCTCCACCCTGTGTTTGAACCAGGAATGACCTTGGTTTGTCAAGACTTTTCACCACTACAGCTGGCTGCCAACGATTCTCAACTCTCAGCCTCACCATTTCTCCTTCACTCAGAGTAGGCAGGTTTCTAGCCCCATGATCATAGTAGAACTTTTCTTCAACTGCCTGTCTTTTAGGCTTTGCTGAACACCTTTGTGCAGCTGCAGCTGTAACAGTTTACTCGCTGTTGGTATTCTGGTTTTCAATCTACGGCCCATAAGAAGCTGTGCAGGAGATAACTTTACTCCACTTAGCGGCGTATTCCTGTACTCAAGAAGAGCAATGTATGGATCTCCTTGACTTTCTTGCACCTTCTTAAATAGGTTTTTGATGGTTTGTACAGCTCTTTCACTCTGACCATTAGACTGAGGATACCTTGGACTTAAAGTCGAGTGTTTGAACTCCCAGTCATCTCTGAAGTTGCTGAATTGAGCACTCACAAACTGTGGTCCGTTATCTGAAACAACTTAATCTGGAATCCCGTGTCTTGCAAATATTGACTTCAGTGCTGTTATTACATGCTGGCTTGTTGTCTGTGTCAACTTTGTAACTTCAGGAAATTTTGAGAAGTAATCCACACATAGCAAGTAATCTGCTTTGTTGAAGTGAAAGAGATCAACTCCTACCTTTGCCCACGCCCTGTCTGGTAATTCATGACTGACAAGAGGTTCTTTGGTATTGTTCCTTTTGAAAGTGTTACACACAGCACACTTTGACACCACACCTTTAATTTGTTTTCCCATGCCGTGCCAAAACAATACATCTCTTGCTCTCTCTTTACACTTAACAACCCCCAAATGAGCTTCATGAATCCTCTCCAGCATTTCTGCTTGAAGACTTTGTGGAACCACAAGCCTTGTGTTTTTGAACAGCAGTCCTTCTGAAATTGTCAGCTCTTCTCTGAATGTCCAGTACTTTTTTACTACATTTGGCACATGTCTGATTTGTTTAGGCCATCCTGTCTTGACTACTGCCATCACCATCTGCAGTTCTCCATCTGCTTCTGTAGCTTTATTGACTGCTTCAAGTTTTTCTTCTGAAATTGTTAGGCACTCTGACAACTGATGAACTTCCAAGTCACTGTCCAGTAATTGTTCTGCTTCTTCTTCCAGGTAGGCTCTGCTAAGTGTATCAGCGATTTTCAACTCCTTTCCTGGTTTGTAGGTTACTAGCAGATCATAGGGTTGAAGTTTCATCAACATCCTTTGCAGTCGTGTTGGAGCTTTTTCTAGAGGCTTTTTGAACAATGTCTCCAATGGCTTGTGATCTGACTGCACTCTTACTGGTTTACTATAGAGGTATTGGCTGAATTTTTCACAGCCGTTCACAATGGCTAAAAGTTCTTTTTCAATCTGAGCATACCTTTTCTGGCAGTCAGTCAGTGATCTAGTACCATAGGCTACAGGATGTCCATCCTGCAAAATGACAGCACCTAAGCCCTCTGAACTTGCATCCACAGAAAGAGTCACGTCCTTGTTGACATCAAAGAATTTGAGAACTGGGGCGTTGCTTAGTTGTGACTTCAGCATCTCAAAACTCTTTTGCTGGGAGGTTTCCCAGTGCCAAGCCACACCGTTTTCCAGGAGTTTCCTCAGCGGCGCACTGATCTCTGACAGGTTTGGAACAAATTTTGCAATATATTGAACCATGCCAAGAAACCTCATCAAGGCAGCTTTGTCTTGTGGCTTAGGCATCTCTACAATTGCTTTGATTTTGTCTTGGTCTGGCTTCAAACCTTCTCCACTCAGTACATGCCCTATATACTTTATTTCAGACATTATGATCTTGCATTTGTCCCGATTTAATTTCAGATTTATACTCCTGATTCTCTCTAAAAGCCATCTGAGCCTTTCATCGTGCTGTTCCACATTTTCTCCCCACACGAGTATGTCGTCCATGATATTCACAACTCCCTCCAGGTCTTCGAGCCTTTGTGCTATGCACTTCTGGAAGACTTCTGGGGCTGTTGATACACCAAAAGGTAGCCTCTTGAAACAGTATCTACCAAAAGGTGTATTAAATGTACAAAGCTTGGAACTCTCTTCATCCAATTGAATTTGCCAAAAGCCATGGTTAGCATCCAACACAGAAAAAAACTTTTGCATTTGGCATTTCACTCACCACTTCTTCAACTGTTTTGAGTGGAAAGTGTTCTCTTTTTATAGCTTTGTTCAAATCTTTGGGATCAATGCAGATTCGAAGTTTGTTTGGCTTCACAACCGTCACCATACTATTGACCCAATCTGTTGGTTCTGTCTGTTTGTCAATCACTCCAAGACTTTCCATTCTGCTTAGTTCAGTTTTTATTTTGTCTTTTAGTGCGATCGGCACTTTTCTGGGTGGATGTATCACCGGAGACACTGTTGTATCAATCTTGATATGATGCACTCCAGGTATGCACCCCAACCCATTGAACACATCATCAAATTCTTTCAGAATGTCCGTGTTTTCTTCACAATCCACCTTGTAGATTCTCTTGACTAGTCCTAACTCTGTGCAAGCTGACCTTCCAAGGATAGCAGGTGAGTCTTTCTCCATAATCTGGAACTCAATTTCAGCTTCATTCTCTTTGAACTGGCAGATGAGCTTTACTTTGCCCTTTGGCTCCATCTTGCGGCCTGAGTATGCTACTAACACGCAGTTAGACTTGCACATTGACATGGATTTTCCTGCAACTGCTCTGAAGTCTTTATATGAAATCACGTTGCACTTCGCTCCAGTATCCAGTTTAAAAGAAAGTGCTCTTTTGTTTACTTTAAGTGTTTCTGTCCACTTGTCTTTTTCTCCAACTGTGGCATCAGTTGCTTCATCAACTTGTGTCCCCTTTTTCTTTCCAGTCCGCATCTCTTTAAGGGCACCCATGAACAGTTCTGTGTGATCCTCTTGTTCAATTTAATGAACTTGTCTCACTGTGAACTTTGTTTTGTCGTTTTTAGTCGAACCTTGCATTTGCGTTTTGCTCATCCTTGCGAAGTGATTTTTTCGACGACACACTTTGCATATTTGTCCATATGCAGGGCACTTCCTCAGTTCATGCCTGTAACTGCATCTGGTACATTCATCTTCTTTCTTTGACCATGCGTTCGGAGCAGAACTATTTCCAGGTGACTTTTTAGTTAGCTTTAGTTTGCTAATTTTGTTCACAGTCACTTCAGTTTCCTCGTGGAGTGCTTTGATTTGGCTTTTTGTGACTTCACTCGCTCTGCAGATATCCACGGCTTTGTTCAGATCCAGATCCTGTTCCCTTAAGAGTCGAGCTCTAATTTGATCATTGTTAACGCCACACACTATGCGGTCTCTGATCAGTGAATCAGTGAGCTGTGCAAATTCACATTCTTTGGCTTTGTTTTTTAACTAGTTTTTTAGTTCGAGTGAAAAACATGTGTCTTAGATATGTTAAGTTTTTCCTTGGTTCACAGTAACACCGGATTTCTCTTTCAGTGCTTCATAATCATTCACTTCCTCCTCTGCAAAAACCATGGTATTAAATACCTTTATCGCTTCATAACCGGCAACATGGAGAAAAGTAGTACATTTTATCTTGCCTGATTTCTCAGATGTTCCACTTGCAATGAGATACAACTCAAACTTCTGTAACCAGGTTCGCCAGTTTTCTGCGGCATTTCCTTCAAAACTCAGTTCCTTTGGAGGTTTTAGCTGCTCCATTGTGAACTTCTGACACCATGTACTGTCTTGTGGTTAACTCCTAGCTAGCTGATTAGGCTTCACGCTTAGAAAGAACCAAAATATTATAAAGAGAAGACACACCACGAGTTGTTCACTGTCAATGTCATTCTTGTTCTGCTTTACTTGTCATAACAAAGATACAAGTACAGGTCTCCACCTAGTGGCAAGTAACAGCATACATCACAAGCCTACAAGTACTACAGACATTTTTTTTTCTGCTTTAATTTACTTTTGAAAAAAAATCTTACAAACATTTCAGCCCATGTGTGCTGTATTATTCTGCACAGAGTTGGTAAAATTGAATTATTTTTACAATGTTTGTAAGAATAATACAGCACACATGGGCTGAAATGTTTGTAACATTCGGCCAATCAGCTTGCCAGAAACGGGTCACATGACCTAGCAGGCAGGCAGAAGCACAGTTGTTCCTAAACAAATACATAACCATCCATGGTATTTATTTATATGTTTGACAAAATCATGCCAATAATGTAATCTAGAGATTCTAAACCTTCGTTCTGTATGATTTCTTTGAAAAATACTGCATGGATTGATGAAAACTGGGAGAAGTTTTGGAAGCCAATATGATTGAATGGCCGATTCTGCTTTTGACAACAACGTCACTTGCGGATTGTAAAAAAACACATGCGAATGTTACAATCCATCCCAAACTTCACCTAATTCAAGTTAAATGTATATTCTATCAAAATTATTTCGTTTGAAACAAAAAAATACTCGCTTTCATAGCAGATTTTGATGGCAAACACGAGAGAAATGTTGCTTTGCTTATAACTTTCTTCTTACGGCAGACAACTTGGAAATTCGAACGTGAGAATCAACGTGAGGATGTAATTTATGTTACTAGTATATGGGCTTTATAGGTATTCACAAAGCAAAGATAAGAAAGATTTCCTAAGTCACCGATGCGTCTGGCGCTGATTACCTGCTGGGAACACAGCCGCGGGAACAAAGCGCACGTCCGTACATAGGTCAGATTGTCCCATACCTACACAGTGTTATAAAATTATAGAGGAAATTTTGCACAAAATTACTGTTAACAATTAATACTATAAGTGGCACATAAAGATCATATTGACGACTTCTGGCATGTTCTTGAATTGTTCCTCGGAATTTACATGCTGTCATTTTTAACTAGTAACACATTTTTCAATTTGAGAAATAAAATAAAAAAGTCTTTAAAATTTTTTACTTTTGCCAAAATGTGCCACAAGTTGTGTAGTTCTAAAGTTTTTGTTCTAATAGCAGAATAGCAAAGATCTTTGCTCCCTGTTAGCTAACACCGGTGCTGACAAGGAGCTAATGTTAGTCAGTTCAAATTAGCAGCACACAGAAAGATACATCCACACACAATTATTATTATTTTTTTACTTACCTTATTATTATTGTGTAGAAGTAATCAATCATTCTTTGTCCAGATGTGAAATGTAAAGTCTTTCTACTTTTTAGTTTCAGCAAATTCGACTCAGCTTCAAAACATCGCTTGCTGCGCATGCTCTCTAACCGTCCTTATTTCTTCTTGTTTTGTTCCTGTTGTGCATTAGCAACACATTAGCGCACTGCTGCCTCTCACTGGTGAAATAATGTCATCGGTTTTGTTGTAGCTACTTGAATATTTTAAGAAAGAATTACTCATTGCAGCATGTTGTTTTATTCGCCTTAAAATTAGCTTTAACTTTATAAAACCTAGTAAGTATAACAACTAAGTAAAGATAACTTATTATATTTAAGGCAGCTAAACTATTGGATTTTGTAGTGTGTGTATTTGTACTGTAGGTTTTTTCATCTGAGGCCAAAGTTTGATATTGATATATGTAAGGGTTTTGACTGGAGAATTTGATTTTGACATGGAAGTTTGCACAAGTTTGTGGCCTGATGGTTAGAGACTTGGACTACTTACAAGAAGGTAACCGGTTCGAGTCTCGGTGCTGGCAGGAGTTGTAGGTGGGACCCTCAATACCAACGATTGAACTCCATACCCTAGCACTGAACCCTCAGTTGCTCCCCGGAGCTGGATCTGTAACTGCCCACTGCTCCGGGTGTGGGTTCACTTTTCACTACTGTGTGTGCACTCAGATAGGTTTAATGCAGAACACCAGTTCCGAGTATGGGTTACTTGGTAAATGTCAGGACTTTCACTTTCTTTCACTTTCAAATAGGCCTAATCCATAAAATTTGTCTCTCTCTAGTGGACAAAATGTATATCACAGCTAGCCTCAGGTTATGTCATCTAGGGCTGTCAAAATTGCTCAAAAATGACGTTCGAATATTCCTTCTAAAACAAAAACGAATATTCGAACTATTCGAACATCTGGGGCCCGTTCTTCGTACGTCGCTAACTCAGTTAGCTGGATTTGAATGTTGACGATTTGGCATGATCTTGGATCATTTGGTTCTTCGAAGCTCATCCTGGAGCTGATGTCATAGCAACAGGTCCGTAGGCTTAAACATGCTCAGGAGCAGGCTTATTTCATGTAAACAGGATTAGATCGCTTCTTTTCAACCAGAACTGATACTCAAAATATGTCTGCTACCACCGCTACTTTATTACATGAGTATCTTACTGATCCAGGGACAATAATTTAAAATAATAATCATTTAAAAAATTATTTAAAAAATAATATAAAAATGCCGTGTAGTCCATAACAGCCTATAGACACAGCCAGTTTTACTCACTGAAATATTTATTTGTCATAAAATTATTAATTCATAATTGTATTAGAGTCTTACACACATGCTATACAGATAATAGAGTTGTGCATTATTTTGAGTGATGACAGCTATTATTAGAGTGGCTTGATGGAGCACAGGAGATGCAGATAACATGATATTGACCATAAGAAACTTTCATTAATGCTGTCACGTAACAAATCTGTCCAAATATAAAATGAAATAAATAGATAATTTCTACATTGAAATAAAAATGTAAAGACTGCACAACTATTATAAATTGCGAATCTAAATAATTGTGAATCATGAAAATAATTCTAATAAAATAAAAACATGTATCTATTATCTGTTTCATGTATCTATTATAACATTTATGTAGTTTTGTTTGCTTGGCTGTTTCCTTATAAAAGTCCAGAAATTTGTCAAGTTTTTCCTTGGGTGTCATTTTAAATTATATGACATCATTACGTTGCCGTCTTGCCACCAGCCAATCGCTGCACTGCTGATCATGGTTTCGAGTATCGATACATATCCCCTTTTAAGCCAACACATGAACGTGCAATTATCTCAGATAACTCAATCCAGCGATACTAATCATACACAACAGGTGTGTTCGAAGAACCCAACTAGCCGGATCATGATTAGCACGATGATATCATCTTGGATGTGCCATTTGATCTCGGATGTAATAAGCGACGTACGAAGAACGGGCCCCTGGTTGCGCATGTTGTCAATGACGCACATTATGTCAATAACAGGACAAAATAATACAAAGAGACATAACTACTTGTATAGATAGATATTTAAGTTTAAACATATATGACAACGTATTACCTACACAAAAACAAGAAAATCAACTAATGGCCAAGACTGCAGCCCTCAAGCTCTCTCACCCTCACGTTCTCTGCGCATAATGGTTTAAATCAGCGGTTCTCAATTCCAGTCCTCGTGCTCCACTGCTCTGCATATTTTGCACGTTTCTCTTTGTTAACACACCTGATTCAGATAATCAGCTCGTTAGAAATGAACTCTGTGCATGAACTGTGCACCAATTGTTCCTTGCTCCCTATTCCCTGAGCAGGGAAAATCCGTTGAAGTTTACCTCACATCGAAACATTCATTCACTGATTTGTGCTGTGCAGCGTCTTTAAACATTGACAACTGTGACATCATATACCTCTGTAAATCAATACAATTTAAATTCACGTCTTGCACACTTCAATGCACTTTGATTGGAACATATAGCTACGTTAGCTTCGAACTGGAATCATGGCTGAATATCCTGTGATGTCCACTTCGCAGGGCACTTATGTTCGAACAGAACAAATGTCTGAAGCGCCAAGAGAAACGTTCAAAATGTGCAGAGCAGTGGGGCGCGAGGACTGCAATTGAGAACCGCTGGTTTAAATGAACAAACAATTTTTTGTGCAAGCAATTTAAGGTCGCGACTGTTGTCCCAAATATAGCAGGCTTCATTCAGTGATTGAAACAAATATTATTAATATTAATTGAAGTTTTACAAAATATGGAACTGACACTGAATGCTCCGAGCGAGCTGTGCTGTGGTAAACATGGAACTTTTCCTTGACATGAAATAATAAATAATCAAACCTCGGATCCATTGCTTGACAGAACTCCCCGAAGCCTGCCCCATCCACGACACTGATCGGTCTCATGTCCTTACAAATGAACGAAATTTATTTATCCGTTATGGACTCTTGTCGTGTTGCAGACAAAGAGCTTGTGGCGGGCGATGCAAAGTAACGTTAAGTGTCAACACGTGACTGTTTAGCTGGAGTTCCACACATTATGCCATGCTCATTTGGGTGCACATATTTGAGATGTGACCTCATGTTGCTAGTGGTCGAATGGTATGCTAACTGTATCTTAAATAGCTTGCATACAACTTTATCTCGCGGGTCAACAATTTACGTCACTTTCTCTGCTGCGGTCGAGTTGGGCTCTGCACTTCCAGAGTGCAGTGATGCTGTGCCAGACTCCTGTGACAACCACGCCTTTACTACCGCGGGCGTTTTTTTCCACATTTTTTTATACGAATATTAATTTTGACCTTCGAAATTCGTTTTTTTTTTTACTATTCGAATACATATTCGAATTTAGAATATTCGTTGACAGCCCTAATGTCATCACATAGGGTCTAGGCTTTGATAATAAAATAAACTGCATAAATTAGTTTTTTTAGCACTCATTATAAATCACTTTTCAAGCAATATCACCTAAAAATCAATTTTAAATCATGTAAGTCTAATCAGTGACCAACATGGAGTGTCCAAATATATTCACAGTTACAGCTTAAATAAAATAATACAATAGTAATATAGGCTAATTTTAATCTGAGCACATATGAACTTACTGGTAATAGTTAATACAACATGTCACTAAAGATTTTTCATGTCATAAAGCTGCTTATTACAAGAGCTGTTTCTTGTAGGCTACTCTACATGTTCAAATTAATAGCCTATATATTGATAATTAATTAATAAGTTTATATATGCCTATTTGAACATTTTTGACACATTTTCATTTTCAAATATGATGTCTATTAAAATAAGTCAGTACTATATAGTAGCCTACTTTTGTGTTGATATCTACTGAAGCCTTATGATCACAGGGAGTCTGTCATAGCGAATCAGTTCCGGACATATATGCAAAAAACTTCTATGTACAAACAATAAATGTCTTTTTTACGTTTAATTTAGTGAGATAATTCGTTCAGTAACTGCACATGAATCAATTATATTTTCCTCTTTAATATTTGCAGCACGAAATAAACATTAATATTTGAATGCAGTTGTTTCCCAAAAGCATCGTCACTAAAGTAGCACTTGAAAATCATCTTAGATATACAGGTGCTCTGGAGTAATCGTTAAGCCCTAAGTGCATCGTAAGAAAACATATTTATGCGGTCACCTGCAGGACAATCAGCAGATTACACCTTTAACTTGATTCAACGAAATGTGATTATACATTTAGTCATTTAGCAGACGCTTTTATCCAAAGCAACTTACAAACGAGGACAGTGAAAGCAATCAAAAACAAAAAAAGAGCAATGATATATGAGTGCTATAACAAGTTTCAGTTAGGTTAACACAGTACACGTAGCAGGCTTTTAAATAATATAATAAATAAAAAGTGTTAGAGGTAGTGTTAGAGGTCTTTATATCTTTATACATACATACATATAATTGCATAATACATGAAAAGATAAGATGGAAGAGATGGGTTTTAAGCCGATTATTGAAGATGGCTAGGACTCAACTGCTCAGATTGAGTAGAGCAGGTCATTCCACCAGGAGGGAACATTTAACCGAAAAAATGACTTTGTGCTTCTTTTGGGATGTATAATCAAGCGACGTTCACTTGCAGAATGCAAGTTTCTAGAGGGCACATAAGTCTGAAGTAATGAATTTAGGTAAATGGGTGCAGAGCCAGTGGTAGTTTTGTAGGCAAACATCAATGCCTTGGATTTTATGTGAGCAGCAATTGGTAGCCAGTGCAAATTGATAAACAGCGGTGTGACGTGTATTCTTTTCGGCTCATTAAAAATGATAATTATAAGGATTTGATTGTGCTTTATTGTACACTTTATGACTAGTTTTCTTTATTTTTTTTATAAATGTATAAATTAATTAATTAAAAGGGGGAGGAAAAAATAGAAATGCACATCTAAATTAAATGACTGAAAATAAGACTGGGGGGGGTATGTCAACGACTTGATGAAGTGCAATAACGTCTCTCTCTCTCTATACTGTATATAAAGTACATTATATATGATTATGTAAAGTATAATCACTGTTGGGAACATTACTTTAAAAAAGTAATTAGTTATAGTTACTCACTACTTGTTCCAAAAAGTAACTGAGTTAGTAACTGAATTACTCTATAATAAAAGTAACTTGTTACCAGGGAAAGTAACTATTTGCGTTACTGCAAAAAAAAAAAAAAAAAAAAAGTTGCTATATGTCAAAGATTTTTTTTTTTACAGTTTTCACAAGTCAGTTAAAATGAGTAGAACAGACAGGTGTTCGTACATAACTTTCGATATTTATTGCACGTCAACAGACAGCAAGAGTTTTATCCTGCACTTCAAGTATTATATTTGTAAGAAAAGTGTTTTTGGCCACTAGCTTTGTAGATCCGTGTGTCACACATTGCATGTACACATTGCATGCACGTTCTTGCCTTTGACCACAATTAATTTGAAGTAGGGCTTATATATCTCCACCTTGAAAATGCCAACTTTTCATCGGATTGCTCCTGACTCGCCATTTCTGCTGCGAATCTCTGTGTAGCTGTTGCGTGTGTGTTGGGTGTGTGTGTATGTGCGTGTTTGGCGCCGCTGGCGCGTGTGCCGGCATGTGTGTAAAAACACTGGCTCTGATTGGCTACCATGAAACACATGACTCTGCCTTAGCCAATCATAATCGCTTATCTCGTTATTAGCCCACGTCCTCACTCGCTGTGTGAGCCAGGGGTGCGTTCGGATTACATAGTTTATTAAATTAATTCATAGTAATGCACCGCATTTAACGTCCAGTAATGGTAACGGCATTGTAACGACGGGAAAAGTAATTAATTAGTAGCCCGTTACTGAAAAAATAATGTCGTTACCTAACGCCGTTCTTTTAAGCGCCGTTATTCCAAACACTGAGTATAATTCACTATAATATAATATAATATTGTACTGTATTATAGTTATTATATCCAAGTTGTCTGTCTGGAACGCAGCATTAGGCTAACATCAATAAACAATCATGTACTACTGTTACGAGCCATTCTAAAGTGAGATTTCAGCACTTGATAAATGGATAGCAACTCCTAAATATCACTTAAAGCACGGCTACGTGCGATTGCTTTACATGCATTGTTGGGAAACGCATGTGAAACAATAACGAACGATCGTAAAATTACTCGTAGAAAATGCTCTTAAGCGCTAAGATCAATCGTTAATGGGAAACCCGGCCCAGAACAGTTTAATACAAACAAATGTCTCATGAATCGATCTGAGTTAGTTTAAAATAGTTAAAAGAATGATGAATGCCACAGACTTTTTTTTACTTCAAAATATAACATAATGTTATTATCTTAAGCTTGACTTTATTCTTAAATTATGATGTTAATCTTATTTATTCAGTTATTTTTGAACGTGGCACAAAATGCTGCCTTAGGCTACTGAATGCAAGCACAATTTTGGCACAGCGGCCCAAAAACAAACAAACAAAAAATAATGTAAATAATTAAAAAAGTAAAATTAGTGGCGATATATTTGAATTAATTCTTAATAAAATAATGTCTTCTGAGTCAATGTTGCAAAAATGAATTTGACGAACCTGACTTGCCATCTCCTCATTGTACATGCCTTTAGAGCGAAATGCATCTTTAGAATTTCATGATGAAAGAGTTTTTGTTTTCGATTTGAATTATTTCATTTTAAATAGTAATTTAAAATGCAAAAGCATTCTATAGATATATCATGTTGGTGAATCGCTCCTGCTAAAGATCAAGAAGACAGAAATCGCATCCTGTTTGTTTTCCTTATTTTACAAAAGCATAAGATTTTGTTGATATTGTGAGTGCACACATATACAAGTAGACCCTTTGGAGTTCCAAATGATGCATACTCTTACCTTTATGAGCAAAAATGACGACGTATTTTTACGTTTTTACTGTCATTAAAAAAAATGCAAGCTGGCTCCTCCATGTCCTGCAAAGCGCTCACTCTCCGCACAAACGATTGGATATGCACCTAACAGTGCTCATTTACCTAAGTTAAATGTTTAAATTAATACTGTGAAATGTATGAAGTGTAGGCCTATTATGTCTGTTTATTTTAGGCAAGTCTTGTTGGTTTGAGAAGGCTAAATTGATCAAACATAAAGCTCAACTTACTGTCTGCTGCAGCTTGCTCGTTCCTTTATAAATCAAAAACTTGAATTTACCAAATGCTAAATTTTCCAAAAATATTTCAAAATTAACTTAATAAACAAACAAAGATAAATGACACTTTTTCTATTAAAAATAAAAAGTGAACTATTTTAATAGCTGTGTAATAGGGAAGAGAGAGAAAAAAGTCACAGTATCCAGTCGACTTGGGCAAAGAATTCACACAAGCTGTTGGACAAAGGCCGGGCCCATGCACGGCTCTATTCGTTCCCTTGTTTTAATTAGAAGTTCTCCCCCAGCAATGTCCCAAAATTGCCCGGGCTCATATGCACCTGCATATCCTGCACCCAGACTATTCCACTGAGGAGACAGATGTGTACTTTAGGCAAAAAAAAAAAAAAAAAAAAAAAACACACGTACGTTATCCAGACGCAAAGTAAAAAAAAAAAATCCTTTCTTTGCTACGCTGCCGCCGCGCAGTTTGTGCGCAGCTCCGACACGTGACCGTCACGTCTGACGTCTCATATCTTACGTCTGATGCCTGAATACTATGGGATTTTTGGCCAGACGGCTGGCGAGCAAATACACGTTAGTTCTCCTCACAGTTTGCTTAGAGAGTAGCAAAATTTGCACAAGATACACCTCATATTGGCTCACACACTGCACTGAGCCGTGTGAGGACCGTGTTCTGATACATGTTAGCGAAAAAATAAATAACTTCACTGCTACGTGTGACGTCTGACTCGACACTTCACTTCCACACATGATTTTCTTGACGTCTGCGTGACGTCTACGCCTCGTCTGTGTCTTAAAATGAAAGGATTTAAAAGCAAAAAATTAAGACGTCAGTGAGACGTTCAATGAGACGAGTGCATGTTACAACGTCATATTAATGAGCTTGCCTGAACGCCATACTAACACAGGATAGACATGATCAGTAGGGGGCAGTCATGTAACTTACTAAACTGAAGCTCAGAGAATATTTATCACAGCGAGCTATAGTCTATGGAAGTTTTGAATGTACAATGCTAAGGCCATTAATATATTCATGATTTTGTTATCAATATTCTGTTATCACTGGAAAATCACTGAAAAAGTATTACTCTACAGTTTTATTTTTATTATGCTCCGCTATACATTGTGGATCATCCAAAATAACAATCTAAAATGTAGCTTAATATGGTAAAAACTACTACTTTTAGAAAACCAACATACAGTATTTTCACACTCCCCTTGTCTTATGCACAATTTACTACAAAAACAGACACAGACAACCTATTGAGTCCATAAAAGCAATTCAGTTTTTTTTTTTTTTTTTCTTGTTCTATTATTTCCTGAGTTGCTGGCAAAGGCCATCTACACTGAGAACAAATAAATTAAGAAAATAATGTTGTTATTTTTTTAATCGCAAGAGAGTGGCGTAGTGAGTGTAACCCTAACTCTAACCTAATATACGATTACGACAATATATGGTTTTTCAAGTCATCTCCAGCAGGTGATAAATAAATTATATGATTTATTATTTGTTATTGTCCAGGAATTATAGATCTTTAAGCCAATTAAAATCTAGAAATGAGAGAAAAATGTAAGTTGCCTATAGTATCCATGATCCAATTTTTTTTTTTAAACAGAATCTTGTTAATGTCTTTTAAATAAGTATATTCTGTTCACCAAACCTGCATTTATTTGTTCATAAAGTACAGCAAAACAGTAAAAATGTGAAATATTTTTACAAGAGGTTTGAATAACTGTTTTATATTTAATATATTTAAAAATGTAATTTATTGAGATTTTAAAGCTGAATTTTTAGCATCATTACTCCAGTCACATGAAATCATTCTGTTATTCTGATTTGCTGCTCAACACCCCCCCCCCACACCAACAAACACACACACACACACTTATTATGACAATGTAGAAATCATTTTGATGGATAGAAAGTTTCAGAACATTTATCTGAAATATAAATCTTTTGTAAAATGATGTCTTTATCATCACGTTTGATCGATTTAAAGAATCCTTGCTAAATAAAAGTATTGATTTCTATATATATATATATATATATATATATATATATATATATATATATACTGACTCTAAGCTTTTGAATGTTATAGTGTATAATATTTCAAAAGCATTTTATTTCACATAAATGCTAATCTTTGGATCCTTATTTTCATCTGAAAAATACTGAAAAATGTACTCATATGTTTTAAATATTGATAATCAGCAAATCATCATATTAGAATGATTTGTGAAGGATGTGACACTGAAGAATGGAGTAATGATGCTGAAAATTCACCTTTGATAACAGGAATAAATTACATTTTAAAATATATTCAAATAGAAAACAGTTATTTTAATTAGTACAAATATTTCACAATATTACTGCTTTTTTGTACTTTGGATCAAATAAATGCAGGCTTGTTGAGTAAAAGAGACTTCTTTAAAAAATCTTACTGTTAAAAAAACTGATTACTGGTAGGCTATATAGATTACAGAAATGTTATATTGTACATCACTTTATTGACAGGTTTCCGTGTAGACGTTGGAAATTCAAATGCAAATGGAATTGCGATTCCATTTGAGTTTTGGCAGTTTACATGCGCAGTGCAGAGAGAGTGAAAAGGCAAATGTGGTAATTAATATTGCTATTTAAATATGACAGGCTCATAGCTTGTAAGATATATGGGAAACACAATTGCAAACGGACTTTGCATTTCCATTTTAAATTTGGCAGACACTGTGTGTTCGCTTAAACGAAAATGAAAATGGTAATGCCCGATTTGCATTTGCGTTTGGATTATGTCACATTTTATGGGTCCACAAATTGAAAACACAATTGCAAATACAATTTGCAATTCCTTTTGAATTATGTCCAGAATATCATTCCATATATATATATATATATATATATATATATATATATATATATATATATATATATATATATATATATATATATATATATATATATATTCAGAGCAGCATACCGACCACAGCTCTCACAAAAATGTAAAAATATTCACAAAATATTGACATATGGTTTCAATAAGGAATTTTGACACACCTGACTAAGTGGCACTGTTCTAATTCTGAAATGATGAGCATTCACTTGGAGCATTCAGAATTGGATAACACTGGGAAAGCGTATCCAAGTATGGGAATGCTACGGAACCAAATCCTGTGTATAGGAGGTAATGTGGAAATTACACATATGGACTGGCCATACGGCAGTGCTACATATGGAAGTCCCTGCGGTAGACTTAGGCCACCTGAGGTGTGATCACTACACAGCAGAGATGGCAGAGAGATCTCTGCCAAGGAAAGACACGGGCTCACCATGAGGGAAGCCGTACTGTGGGAGAATACATATGTGGGATCACCCGAAGTGGGAATCACTACACACGGGCACCTAGTCTAGCACAAGGGCTGACCTTGGGCATACACATGAGTGCTGGACCTGGCATCTGGTGCTCCACAATGCCTGACTGCCGAGGGTGTGGAAGGAACTTCAACAGGGTTCGCCAAGAGTGAAACTGAAATGAGAAGCACTTAAGCACACTTATCCTATCTGTAGAGGGGAATGGCACAGCAAGTGTGATGGACACCAACCCGGTCAAGCATTACTGATCATCTGAGGTGAGTACGCGAGAGGACACAGGCTCTATACAGAGGTTATATCGTGATGCAGTAGCAGTAGCAATAGCAATAGCGGCAGCATACACTTTGAGGATGGAGAGAGACAGCCTTCGCTTCAGCCCCTCTTGCAGAAAAGAGAGCACAACCACGATCGGGCATCTACGGGGATATTCCCGGGAACCAAGTCCGACTGGGCCATTATGGCACTACTAAGAGGACCCGCTCCTCCTCCTTCCTCACCTTGCACAGTGTCTGTGCAAGAAAGCTGACTGAAGGAAACGCATACATGTGTAGACCCTGAGAACAGCTGTATGCCAGCACATCTGTCCCGAGGGTCCCCTGTGTCCTTCAGGTCAATCGCTGCGAACCAATCTCGTGGATGAATGCATTGAAGGATACGTTTTTGCATTAACATCCTGAACGGAAGCTTGTGAAGGGCCTGGTTCAGAATGCACATGTCCAGGATTGGCCATAACCCACCACCTTTCTTGGATACAATGAAGTACGTGCTGTAAAGCCCCGACTTCATAACGGCTAGAGGGACTGGCTCGATCACGTCCTTCACCAGAAGGACCGTGATTTCCACTTGCAAGACGGGAGCATCATTGTCCAGCACAGAGGTGAACCGTATGCCCTTGAACTTGGGAGGATGCCTTGCAAGCTGAATCGCATAGCCGAGTCTGACGGTTCTTGTGAGTGAGGTCTGAGTGAGTGATGTGACTCTTACCTGGCTCTGCGATTGGGCAGGGGGCACGTGAGAAGGCAGAGAATCCTTGAACCAGGCCCTGCTGCCCTCTGGCGAAAGGAGAGGGGGACGGGAGTGTAGAGGCTGTGCCTCATGCACCTCTATCGTGGCCCTCTTGAGACCCAGAGAAAAAGGAAACTGCTCTTTTATGAAAATTTTATACCTTTTATACCATGCTGGGGAGCCAGTGGTATGTGCATCACTTGCAGGAGGGCCATGACGTGCTCACTGTTATCCTCAAATCATCCTGGCCATGAGCCGAAGTAACCCTCCTCTTGAAGAAGGAACTAGAATTGGGCATGGCCTCGTTTGATGTAGAGGAGCCTTGAACGCAACATTGCGATGGTCATGTTCCCTCAAGGAGAACACGACTCATCCATGAATGCTGCCTCAGCATGCTTGAGGCCAAGGCACGAGATGCAGAAATCGTGACCATCAGATGGATCCAGGAAGCAACCACATCCAGAAACGCATGAGTGGAAAGACATTTTTAAAAAGATGCTCCGTCACTTGTGGAGCTCTTTTAGAATTGCTCTTTTTGTGAATGAACACGAAGTGTTGAAGTGCCCAGGAGGAGTTGTAGCATTACCGCAGAATTGGAAGCTGCACAACGTTGAGATCAAAGCAGCACTGGCAACCCACGCTTACGCGCCATAACACAAACACTGCATCGACAGGCCTTGACGACACTCGCTTTATGAAGCTGAAAGGCTCGACTGAAAGGTAACATAATTTATATAGTTAATGTTGTGGGCTATATTAGGCCATAAGCTATAGGCCTATAGCCTAGTAGTCTACAAATTGGTAATGCATAGAAAGTGCAATAAAGTGTGCTTTTACAAATAATTAAAACTTAAATGGGTTTTAAATAGTTCTTTTTACTAAATAGTTGTGTGAATTATATTTTAAACTGATATTCTAATATAAATAGGCTATTTTGTGAATTTAACTATCAGACACTAGCAGAAATGAATTCTCAGCAAAGGCAATCTGATCTGGGGCTTATTTGATGTTGATTCATCCTTGGTTTCCTCTTACATCATACTCCGGGGTTTCTTTAGGCATTTATGCACATGCTCTTCAAAAAAAAAAAAAAAAAAACATTTATATTTACATAGAATAGAAGATATGGATTGTACTGCATGTTAGCATTCTTATATTGCCCAAGAGCATAATTTATATAAGCCCACATGTCTTACTAACAAAGTTTGCAATGCTGAAAATAGACACATTCTCGGTGGCCAGACCTGTATGTAAACGCACTTACAGGCTGTAAATCAGAAGCGCCAGAATGTCCTTGCAAATGGTTGGAATTGCCTCACTTCATAGAAACGGCCTTTCTGCACAGACGCATTGTATGCTACTGGTTTTAGAAACAGTTCTTGCCTCCTTAAAATGCACTGCACGCATCTGAATATTTTGGTAGAACTGTTCTGAAACAGTATTGTAAATACAACTTAACCACTGATTTCTAGTTGTGTCCTTTTTGGAAAGCAAAACAAAGTAGTTTTGTTTTCACAATGAAACACATAGCGTCTCCACATCATGGCAGCGGTGGCAACAACAATACTACAGTGAGAATTAAAGATTCAATACAAGACATTTGGGAGGCGTTATGCAAATCTTCCCACATTGTGATGTAGGGAGGGGGGAGGGGTCCAAGGCTGTGTGCATGGCGCAGCCTGCCAGCCAAGGTCATCCTGGAGAGCGGGGTGCTTCCGTGGGCAGAAGCTCATCTTGAGGACCAGGAACCACCGGCCTGCTCACCGGTCGCTGAGTGCCCTACGGCATGCGCCGCTCCTTGATCACCCTTCGGGGGAATGGTGGAGCTCTCTCCCCTACCTCCCGGAGTTGAGTGGCTTCCGCCAGCTCTATGGCCTCGAGCAATTCATCCACGTTGGTCGGGTTCCACATAGACAGCCCCATCCGGCCCAGGATTTCCTTCGGTAAGTCCTCGTAGGAGGTGATTTGTTCTGGGGAAGTACACTCGCTGAGCCTCTCCCGTGAGTAGTGGGGCAACGATGCGTGCCCATTCCTCCTTGGGCCATGCCTACCACCTTGCCACGGTCTCAAACATCTGGAAATACATTGTTACGTCATCCTGGGTAGTAGCTGTGTTGCCTGGACACGGGGGTCAGGTAGCGGAGTTCGCAGGGCAGTGGTGAGACGGAGCGTGGCCAGCTCACGTTCGATTTCTCCTTGACGGGAGGCCATGTGCTCCATAATTTGCTGCTGGTGGATGCTCACCTCTGTGAGGTGCTTCAACAGCTCTTTCATCGTTGGGGGAGGAGTGCCACCTGGGGAACCAGAGAAGATGTGTGAGGCAAGGAGGGTGGAGGAAAAAAAAACAAAGAAACAAAACCAAACCAGTCCAACAGTAGAAACGCTGTGTGGGGGAGGGGTTGTCGGTGTCCTCTTTACTGTCCTGCCCACATTCTCCACCAGTGTGGCGGGGTGAAGTAGGACACGACTCGAGGATGAAGGTAAGTTCCCCGAAGGATGGATTTTATTAAAGGAAAGGGTGGTGAAGAGGCGTTGCTGTGAGGCGGCTTGGTGCTCTGTGCTTGACTTCCTTGTTAGTGGTGCACTGGTGCAGTGTGGGTCCCTGCTCTCCCGTGGGCATTGGGGCTAGCGGTCACACGCCGCTCTCTGTGGCCACAATGAAAGAAAGGGTTAACAGAGTCTTGCGGTGACATCTCTCACCTCTGTGTTCGCTTGCTGGGTTTAAGTAAGCAGCACTTGATGGGGCTCAGTTGTGGCTGCTCAGCCAGTGATGAGCAGGTGCAGGTGTGCCTGCTCAGTTGCCTCAGTCACAAAATGATCATGAACTTTTCAAAATTGTCAAATTATTTTGACGGATGGTTTAAAATGATTAAAAGCTTTAATAAGAAATCATTATCAAGCATGATATAATGCTTATCGGATCATTAATTAATGTTTACTAATGTCATTACACTTTTGATTCAGATGATCATGCACTTCTTCAAAATAGTCTAATATTGATTTGAACAAATGATACAATAATAACAAGCTTAATTGATAATGTACCTTTCATACATGACCTAATGCTCTTTTTTACATTTACAAAGGATGTGGGAAATCAATCAATAAATGAATAAATACATTTAGATAGAATTAGATAGTTTGCATAGATTTCTACTATTTTCAAATTTTAACAGACTATTTATTATTTGTTCATGTTTTCACATTACTCAATCTAAAGTGCAAACTCTTCCTCATTTGTAAATGTTTATAAACATTTACTAATCATTAGTACCTTGATATCTCCATTGCAAAATGTGTCCCAAAGGTCCTGAATTCACCCCATTTACACATCTTAACTAATCATTTATCAATATTTTTTTTTTTTTTTTTTTTTTTATTGACTACTGTATACCATGAAACAGGATATTCAATTAATCATATATCAACAGGAGAAAACAAATGTATTTTTTAAGATAACATTTAAAGGGTTAGTTCGCCCATTTTGCAAAATCATGTCAAAACCGTAAGACCTCCGTTTATTTTTGGAACACAGTTTAAGATATTTTAGATTTAGTACGAGAGCTCTCAGTCCCTCCATTGAAGCTGTGCGTACGGTATACTGTCCATGTCCAGAAAGGTAAGAAAAACATCATCAAAGTAGTCCATGTGACATCAGAGGGTCAGTTAGAATTGTTTGAAGCATAGAAAATACATTTTGGTCCAAAAATAGCAAAAATGACGTCTTTATTCAACATTGTCTTCTCTTCCGTGTCTGTTGTGAGACAGTTCAAAACAAAGCATCATTCGATGTAACCGGATCTTTTTGAACCAAGTCACCATATCGAACTGAATCGTTTGAAACGGTTCGCGTCTCCAATACGCATTAATCCACAAATGACTTAAGCTGTTAACTTTTTTAATGTGGCTGACACTCCCTTCAGTTCAAACAAACCAATATCCCAGAGTAGTTCATTTACTCAAACAGTACACTGACTGAACTGATGTGAAGAGAGAACTGAAGATGAACACCGAGCCGAGCCAGATAATGACTCGTTCACGAGTCAAGAACCGTTTCTGTCAGACGTGTCCTATTCGAGAACCGAGGAGCTGATGATGACGCATGTGAGATTCAGCGTGAAGCAAACTGACACACAGAGCGTCTGAACAGAACTGATTCTTTTGGTGATTGATTCTGAACTGATTGTGTGCTAGTGTTCAAGGGCAATCTTTTCAAATGATGCCATTACGTCGAGCGCAAAATAATCGGTGAAGCGTTTTTTCTTCAACCGCTTTATTGAATCGAACTGTCGGCTCGGTGTTCGTGAACCGGATATGACAAACTGCTTTGATTTGAACTCTCTCATAACAGACACAGAAGAGAAGACAATGCTGAATAAAGTCATAGTTTTTGCTATTTTTGGACCAAAATGTATTTTCGATGCTTCAAAAAATTCTAACTGACCCTCTGATGTCACATGGACTTCTTTTATTATGTTTTGATTACTTTTATGGACATGGACAGTATACCGTACACACAGTTTCAATGGAGGGACTGAGAGCTCTCGGACTAAATCTAAAATATCTTAAACTGTGTCCCGAAGATAAATGGAGGTCTTACTGGTTTGGAACAACATGAGGGTGAGTTATTAATGACATAATTATGATTTTTGGGTGAACTATCCCTTTAATTTATGAAAACAATGCAATATATACAGATTGAACCTTATTCCCTTACAGTAATCAATTTGATCCCTGTTCACTTTTGATTTTTGACCAACCCTTACACCTACCCATACAATTTAACCTGTCCCTTACCATACCATTATCATAGCTCAATAGCAGCCAATTTTTTTTGTATAAACCTAAGCTTTAAATCATTGTATAACATATATTAAAATAATTTGAATGTTTTCAAGAAATGTATAATTAAATGAATTGAAATTTGAATGTCATTTGTAAGCATGATTATTACATGAAATAATGACCTGTTATTCATTAGATAATGTTTAATAAGTACGTTAGTAAACATTAACAAGAGCATTATCTCATATTTCTAGCTATGTGAATATACTGTATACTAAACGGGTCATATGATGCTGCTAAAAATAACACTATTTTGTGTATTTGGTGTATTGAAATATGTTTATGCGGTTTAAGGTATATATATATATATATATATATATATATATATATATATATATATATATATATATATATATATATATATATATTGTAAGGGAAAACAGGTCAATTTAGCTCAAAGGGAATCGTTTAATATTTTAAAGGGAATTTGAACAGAATCATTGTTTCACGGCTGATCACTGAGACGCCCTGCGATTCACTGAACGGGCCGTTTAACATCAAATCTGCGCTGGATATTAATATCCAAACTATAGTGAAAACACTATCAATTACCACAGTAACAAGATCAGCAGTTTAAGACTTTAACTTGTAAGCACAAAACACAAGATACTTGTCTTTTCAATATGAATAAGGATTTATTAGATAAATCATATATACTACATATAAACTAATCTAACACAAAGCACACGCACTCACACATTCCCACAAGTTGCAGGAAGATCGAAAGTTAGGGAAAGATGAGTTTAAGAGAATGGAAATGTGGAAACCCAAGTTCACAGCAATACGTTAAATTGCATAGACATGAACAACCATCTTAGATACACCAGTACATATTAGATACACCAGTACAAATGTCTGAAGGTACATTGCCTGTGTAAAGGTGTCCCTTTGTTGTCGTTGAAAAGGGTTTTCGGATGTCGCTGATTGGCTGGAAGTTCAGTAGTCGCTGAAGTGACGTCTTGGGAAGCCCGTGGTTGGGCGTTGGCTGAATACGCAGAGTTGTGTTGCTGGATGAAGTTGAACGGGCACTTGAGGTCAGACGTCGGAGACTAGACATGAAAAAACTTAACTCAGAACACGAAACTCTCAAACGGAAAAGAAAAGAAGTAAAGTTTGACGAGACTAGGTGGTGTTTCTTCTCATCGTAGCTAAGTAGCAGCAGGCGTGCAGGCCGAAGCACGCTGGAACCGCGCTCAAAGAACAGTGATGACAAACAGCATGGCTAAAAGCTAAAGCTAGGAAGCAAAGCTCCAAGCTAAAAGCTAAAAGCAGGCATGACTGATAGTAAAAGCAGAGCTAAAACTAAAAGCAGGTTTTTATGGTGTCCTGAGTATTTAATCAGGCCTGTTGGCTACACCTCAAATGTTGTCTTGACCAATCAGATATTGTCTTGGCTCGGGGGTATCATAAATCATATATAATCTTATCAAGCATGTGGTCCGAATTTTACCGCTCTTGCAGGGAATAATTTTGGACATGATTCCTATTACAAGAATATGATACATTTGACAAATAACTGATGGTCAGGATTGATTCAAGCTAACAGTTTTGAATACATACATATTAAACATTGATATGTATCTTTAAGCTATCCAATAGTTATTAAAAGACATACACAATAAGTGATTATAACATGATAGTCAAATGTGTGGGTTACGCATAAATGAATATGGAGTGAAGCGATGGACTGATATATATTTATAAATCCTTTTGAGTTCATTTTGGTCCATATATATGTAGAAAAGACAGTTTATGTGTCAAAGGATCTTGTGTAGTACTCTTATGGGTTTACACGTGATGTCCGGCGTTGCCTATCAATTACGAACAACAAATTCGAACAACTTCGAATTTAAATTGTCAATAATTGTTCTAGTGGTGTTAGTGTTGAAAGCTGTTCTGTGAAAGCGTTGGTTGGTTGGTTATCTTGCTTGGGACTTGTGGCACAGAATGTTTTATGACTTCCTGTTGCCTCACTGAGGAATTTGGGTCATGTTTCAACCACAGCCCTGATCGACTCATTAATTTGTCTGGTTCGAGTCAGATCAGCTACAATTTATATATATATATATATATATATATATATATAAACATTATTTTCCACATAATGTACATTATTGTTTCTCCTCTATGCCTCTTCTTGCTAAAACGCGTCATTTTTTACAAAGCTCATCAGTCTGAAAAGTGAGGTGTGCTCTGATTGGCCAGTTATCTAGTGCATTGTGAATTGACAAATGCCTCAAGAATGTGACGGAAATGTTATGCCCCTCACCATACTGTGCTGACATGTGTCCCTGCATGACAAGACAAAAACAATAAAATCTGGTCCTAGTGGGGACATAAATACTGATTATAATGACTTAGATGTCTCATTACACATTGCGTTGCATATCGCGCTGAGTAAACAAAACCATGTCTGCATTTGTAATCTGAGAAACTATAAACAACAAGCTCTACTCTACACTGCTCAAAACTTGCGTTTGAATCATAAGTTTTACATATGTAAACATACTAACAGTCTGTGAGTCAGAAGCGCCAGACTGTCCTTGCAAATATGATACTACCCTATACTTTATAGAAACAGATACCGGTTTCACGAATTCACCTTGCAGATAATAAAGCGAGAAGAATAGTATGCGTAATTGGTCTGCTGCCCAGGGAGAGGGCTCCAAGCTTGGCACCGGCCCGAACGCTGCACGCTCCCCCCTAGAATGGGTTGAAGATGAAGAGTTGGGGTTGGGGAGGGATGCTGAAAGACTAGAGAGAATGAAGGTAAGGCTGCTATGATTATTTATAGTGGTGCTCTCTCGTTGTGATTGGATGGATGGTGTGGTTATTAATAGTGAATTGACCACGTTGATTATCTGTGCATGCTCCTCCCGAAATTTTTTTATAAAACATCAAGTTGTAGGCTACTCTTACAGGAAACCATCCTCATCCTCTGTAAAATGCGCTGCACACATATTTTGGTTGAACTTGTTCTGGAACAGTGTTGTAAATATGGCGGTGGCGACAACAGCGACAATAAAATAATACACCTTTCTTTTCTTGAATATTTGGGCGGCGTTATGCAGTTATTCCCAAAAAAAATTTGAGACTTTAGTCTTTGCAACTTTACAGATATTTTTTTATGCACCAAGAGCTTGTAACACTTCAAAGAGAAAGGAAAACTTGAAATTGCATTGTATGACCCCTTTAATGATCTATTAAGCATTATATAATGTTTGCTAATAGATTCATAATTAAAGTCATTATAAAGTGTTACCTAATAGGGATAAATATTGTCCTTATTAGACTACATTTTGTGATGTCATGTCATGACACAAAATGAGGGACAATACCGGTATGAAATTGTACACTGGTTTAAGGTACATTATAAATGAAACATACTTTACAACAAAAGTCCAATATCAATATCCAACGAATAGTGTTAAATAATGTATAGTTACGGTATGTATCAAGCTTTTCCTGCAATATTGACACTACTTATGTTTACAGTACTTTTCATACACAAGATGTGCCAGATGCACCTAAACCCTTGTAATCTAAACATTCATGATACAATTCCACTTCAACTAAAATGAGAAAACATGCAGTGCTGTGGACTTAACTAATGTAAGCATACAGTTGTAAGTCTGCAAGTGCATATGAAGTATGTCTGTTTTGAGGTGACAGGGATGAGAAACGAGTAGATCCATTTGCAAGCTTTTATTCAAAGACGTGGTGATAACAGGCGAGGGTCAAACAATGGCAAACAGGCATACTGAGGGCAAAACAGAAGATTAATCCAAGATGGGTGTGGTCGATCAGCGGCTAACAATATCCTGAGAATGAAACAAACAGGAAAATCCAGATAACAGCAATGGTCCATGCAGGGGCAAACAGAGTCTGAAAGAGCAAGACAAAAGGGTAAACTGAAATCATAGGCAAGCATCTAAACACAGTAAAACAGGCAAGGCAAGACTTAATAAGAACTGGCTCCATAGAGTTGCTATAGCTGAATGAAGTATAAATTAGAGCTGAAGATCTTTGCCCAAACCCGACGGGACCCGACGGGTTTGGGCTTAATATATATCATCTTACGCGGGCTCGGGCCAGGCTCGGGCTTGCGTTCCGGTTTGCGAGGTAAATGAGCGGTCATGTGATGTGATTCAATTAGCACGAGAAAGATGCAAAAATGTATGCTGAGTAGGTGTAACGGAGGCTTGCCTCTGGCGATTACGTTTTAGTTGCACCAGCAACTTATAGCAAAGTCTGAGGTGTGGAAAAGTTTTGACCATGTTTATAATGAGAATAATGAGTGAATAATGACGCACCATCAGTGAGCGCAGGAACGCACTGAAGCCATCTACAGTGTGGATTCAATCATTTTCCTCCAGAAAAACATGTAGGATTAGCCTAATCTCTGTAAGTAAAGGTTTTTAAAATGATAACTAAATATTAATTGAGTCTTAAATGCATAATGTGGACAGAGTAGGCTATATAGCCTACGCTAATGTTGACATTATTCTTTTATTAAATGTCATCTGCTAGTGGCGAAGCAAATCTGCCGGAGCCTTTATCTTAATTTCGTTATTTCCAAATACCCATCTTAATTAAAAATTTATCTTAATTTAAGTTGTTTAAAAAAGACTCGTTTTTATTGGTGCGTTGGTCTATTCATAGGCTAAATGAGCCTATGTCTATTTAAAGTGCTGAGATGTTACGATGATTTATTTTATTTCTTTATTCCAACTTCCAAGTGGCCTAGTCTACATTAGTTATGAATAAATTATGTTAAAACATGTACAAATGACTCATTCTTGACACAAGGAAAAAGAGCTGTGTGTGCGTGGGCACATTTGAATAATGTTGGGCTGTAAACGGGTTCAGGCTTTTAAAAAGCTGTCAATCAACATGTACTTGTCGGGTTCGGGCCGAATCTTGTCGGGCTCGGCCCTGTCGTGCCTAACTTTTAAGGCCAGATTACAGCTCTAGGATAAATGCTAAACAATACATGGGAGTGAAATGGTGGTGTGAGACTGGTTTAAATACCATGTGTTTTTGGCAGCAGCTGTGTGAGATTGGTTTCAGGTGAACTTGTGATTAGTGTATTGGAGCATGATAAATGTAGTCCAGGGTAATGTGTAACAGTCTGTGTTGTGTGAGAGTCAATAAATGGTAGGATGACCTCTGGTGGCAAGTGGACAAAAGTTCATGGACAAAATTTGTGACAGTGTCATTTGGGGCTGGGCCATTCATTTATTTACAAAATCCACAAATTCACCCTAATCTGACATTCTTACACTTAACTCTGACACTCTCCACTGCACATCAGGGATGTAACGATGCCCCACGAGCCAGTTGAAAATGAATTCAAATATGTGACGATTCAAATCAGTAGAGATATTAAACGAATTGCGTAACAGTTTAGATTATATTTTATTTTCATTTTGACTATGTATAAATGCATATTATACATAGTCAATCATTGGATTTATCCAAGATGGCGGCGCGTCCACACGCAGCGGCTTCTCTCTGTCCCGACAGAACGGTGTTTTCGTGTTTTTTGTCTTGTGAGTCGCAGTGTTTTTGCACGTTGTCGTCGCGTCTACCTGTCTGTAAGCGCAAATACAGTCGCGAGTTTCTGCTCGATGTCGGCAGAACCGCATTTTTACAGTTAAACTCCACGCAAGCGGAACAGCTGCGGGATCTCGATCTGCTACGGAGGCCTTCACCATCATCGACCCCCACTACTGCATCTCGCCCGCAGCGGAGGCGCCACAAGCGGCGTGAGAGGAAGCAGAAGAGGGGGAAGTGCGGAGGTATCCGGGCTAGGCTAACGGCTAACCCACACAAGCCATCTGTCCCCACCATCGTACTGGCTAACGTACGCTCGTTGGACAATAAACTGGACTACATTCGTTTACTACGCTCAACTCAGAGGACTGTAAGAGACTGTTGTGTTTTTGTCTTCACGGAAACATGGCTCAGCAACAGCGTTCCAGATGGCGCTATTCAGCTCGACCAGCTGACGTGCTATCGAGTGGACAGAGCTCTCGTCGCGGGAGGAAAAACCCGCGGCGGCGGGCTTTGTGTTTACATCAGTGACGCGTGGTGCCGCGATACTGTTGTAATCAGCAAACACTGCTCAACCCTGGTGGAGTTTATGATTATTAAGTGCCGGCCGTTCTATCTGCCGAGGGAATATACTGCTATACTGCTCATTTCAGTGTACATTCCCCCATTCAACATCACCAGCAACAGGAACGACGCACTTAATGAACTGTACCAACACATCAGTGAGCAGCAGACAGCACACCCGGATGCTTTTCTCATCATAGCTGGGGATTTCAACCATGCTGACCTTAAGAGTGTGTTTCCAAAAATACACCAGCACATCAACTTTCCAGCACGAGGTAATAACATTTTGGACTTTGTTTACACCACACAGAGAGGAGCTTACAAAGCCCTCCCCCTCCCCCACATCGGAGCCTCAGATCACATCACTGTTATGCTAATGCCTGCATACAGACCACTCATTAAAGTCGCCAAACCAGTTTACAAACAGATTAAAGTGTGGCCAGAAGGATCATCAGAGATTCTACAAGACTGCTTCAACACAACTGACTGGGACATGTTTAAACAGGCTGCCACATGCAATAACACCACTGACCTCAAGGAGTACTCAGAGACTGTTACTGCCTACATCAATAAGTGTATTGATGATGTAACGATCACAAAAACTATCACTGTCCGGGCCAACCAGAAGCCATGGATGACGGGGGAGGTCTACAGACTCCTGAAGACACGGAATGCTGCCTTCAGGGCTGGAGATGAGGTGGGCCTGAGAACAGCTAGGGCCAACCTGTCCCGTGACATCAGAGAGGCTAAGAGACAGCACTCCAGGAGGATAGCTCATCAATTCAGCGACAGCAGAGACACTAGGAACCTGTGGCAGGGGATACAGACCATTACGGACTACAAGCCCCCACCACGGACCTGTGACAACAACATCTCTCTGCTGAACGAGCTGAACACCTTCTTCGCTCGCTTTGAGCAACAAAACAGCACCACTGCACAGAAGACTCCACCTCCTCCCGGCGACCAGGTGATGACTCTGACCCCAGACAGCGTGAGGAGATCCTTCAGCAGGATCAATGCCCGCAAAGCTCCAGGTCCTGACAACATCCCTGGGCGTGTCCTGAAAGACTGTGCAGCAGAACTCACTGATGTCTTCACAGACATTTTTAACATCTCACTGAGTCAGGCTGTTGTTCCCACATGCTTTAAAACTACCACTATCATCCCAGTCCCGAAGAAGTCATCTCCATCCTGCTTCAATGACTACCGTCCTGTTGCACTTACCCCCATCCTCATGAAGTGCTTTGAACGGCTAGTCATGCACCACATCAAGTCTGCCCTCCCCCCCTCCCTGGACCCCTTCCAGTTTGCATATCGGTCCAACCGGTCGACCGATGATGCCATCTCCACTGCCGTCCACTCCGCACTCACCCATCTGGAAAAAAAGGACTCTTATGTCAGAATGCTGTTCATAGACTTCAGTTCAGCATTCAACACAATCATCCCTCAACAGCTCATCTACAAGCTGAGTCAGCTGGGGCTCAACACTTCGCTGTGCGACTGGCTGTTGGACTTTCTGACTGGAAGACCTCAGGCAGTACGGGTCGGCAGCAACACATCCAGCACCATCACACTGAACACTGGGGCCCCCCAAGGATGTGTGCTGAGCCCCCTCCTCTTCACTCTGCTGACCCATGACTGCACACCGTCACACAGCTCCAACCTCTTCATTAAGTTTGCAGATGACACGACTGTGGTGGGTCTCATTAGCAACAAAGATGAGACAAACTACAGGAGTGAGGTGAGCCGCCTGGCTGGGTGGAGCAGTGACAACAATCTCTCTCTGAATGTGGAGAAGACGAAGGAGATTGTTGTAGACTTCAGGAGAGCACACACTCAGCACATTCCTCTGACCATCAACGGTGCGACTGTGGAGAGAGTGAGCAGCACCAAGTTCCTGGGTGTGCACATCACAGAGGACCTCTCCTGGACTGAAAACACTGCAGCACTGGCCAAGAAATCACAACAGCGTCTCTACTTCCTCCGCAAACTGAGGAGAGCCAGAGCCCCACCCCCCATCATGTACACATTCTACAGAGGGACCATCGAGAGCATCCTGTCGAGCTGCATCACTGTGTGGTATGGCGCCTGCAACGCGTCCTGCCGAAAGACTCTACAACGCATAGTGAGAGCAGCTGAGAAGATCATTGGAGTCTCTCTACCCTCCCTCCAGGATATTTATGGAACACGTCTCACCCGCAAAGCCCTCTGCATCACAGGTGATCCCACCCACCCATCACACAGCTTCTTCAGCCTGCTGCCATCAGGGAGGAGACTGCGGAGTCTCCAGGCCAGGACCAGCAGACTGAAGGACAGCTTCATCCACCAGGCTGTCAGGAAGCTGAACTCCCTCCCGAACCTGCCCCCCCTCCCCTCTTCTTCCCCAGGCACCACTGAACTATGACCCCCCCCCCCCACCCACACTAATTATATGATGACATGCACGAGTCACTTGTGCAGCATTGGTCTGCTCACTCACCGCTCACTACCTCATTCGGCATGGAACTACCTCATCAGTCAGTCAAATAACTGCTCTTGGTCACTTGTCACTTGTCACTTTAATCAGACTTAAGATATTTTTAATAAGTGATTTTTTTTTGCACTAAAAAATCTTTTAACTGCATTGTTGTTCACTTCATTGATTTGCACTATATCTGTCATTTACCTTGCGCTGCTTTATTTAACTTTACTTTTAACTTTTATTTTTATTATGTCTTTTTTTTTCTTTTTTTTTTCTTATATAATTCCCTTATTGTATAATTGTATCTACATTTTATATTTGATCTAGTTATTTTTTTAGGCTTTAATGTTAATGTTATCTGTATGCACCGGGGTCTGAGAGTAACGCAATTCTCTGTATGTATGTATGATTCTCTGTATGTATGTACTGTACATGTGGAAATTGACAATAAAGCAGACTTGAACTTGAACTTGAATATTAAATCAGTGCTGTGCTGCTTTGCTGCTGTCAGAGAGTGAATATGCGTTTGTTTTTCTGCATCTATCATTTTTATTTTTCTCATTCTGATGTTTTATGTAGCATTATTTTAAAGTCAGACCATTCTGTTTGTGCTTCAAATTTAAAAATTATACAATCAAATTTAGATAAAAAACTGCTCATGCAGCATCTTTGTTTGGATCTTAAAATCCAGTGGTTGCTTCTAATTGTGTGTTCACACCACCATCGGAGAGAGCATCAAAATTGTATCTGGCTGCCCCGCCAACAACGCTATAGAAAGATTTGTGGATGCTCTGACATAGATCGAATGTTTGGTCTTTTTAAACTTTATTTAAAGGGGCAGCAAAGCAAACAAGCATGCTGATCTTGTGCAGACTGGCCACAAGAGAGATATAAGTTAACTTCATTAAATATTTAAAATCTAAAAGTAAGAAATTGATGGAAATAACTTAATTATAGTTACACATTTGTTAACAAAATAACCAATTAAAATCCATTTGTGTGGTGTGGCATTTGTGCTCATGATTAAGTGCTATTCTAATTTCGGTGAACATGATTTCACCAAGTTCAACATGTTCCTGGAACAACATTCCAACCAACCAATCAGAATTGTGGGAAACGTTTTCTAGAAATTTCAGTTGTAGGCTTACAATCAAGGTTAGACACTTCTTCAACCTTGTTATTCACCTATAATTTCCCTCTGATTTTAGGAATAAATTATGTGTAAGTTTTAGGGGTAGGGGCTGGGTTAGGTCATTTATTTGGACAGTAATGTCGATCCATGATCAACAAAAGATGTTGATCCAGAAACAAGTCTTGCTTGGTAAAATCATGGCAACCTCTAATTTCAATATGCAGTTAGTAGGACACGTTTACTAGCCTTGATCTTAAATTAACATTAATTTGTGCACAGCCTACATTACAAATTGTCAAATCTGTGTTGTTTTGAGAAACTATATGGCATTCCTACTGAAAAATAGCTCATTACAATAAAGTTGACCTGACTTTAACTCTCCTCTACGCCCGCACCATCCAAGACGTAACACGTCACTGCTCAAATGAATGACTTCCGGCCACTTTGATGCTCTCACCAGCGTTGGAGTGAACGCATGGTAACTGAATGGAAAGAGAACAGGCAAAGCTTTAGTTTGTATTATAGTTTGTTTATATAAAGAGATTTATTTTATTTTTGCTGTTTATTTATTTAAATTGGGGTTTGTTTTAAAATAAATTCATAAAAAATAAGGAGAACCTAATATTGTGAAATCAAAATAGTGCATCGTATGACATTGTGGGTTGAGTGAATTGTTACATCCCTACTGCACATATGTCCTTTATCTTTTGTTGAATTTGGTTTGGTTGGGACTATAGTCATTTGGTTAAATGACTATATAAGTTTTACTTTAACATCTGTGTTCATGAAGTTATTTGAAAGTTAGTTTTAACTCACCTTAAGGACGTCACTTGTCCCTTGTTGTAGCCCCTTCAATTTGTGTATGTGACTGCACTACGTACATCCTGCAAAATCTCAACAGACCAGGGATTTTTGTGATGATCTTGTTTATGGACTTCACCTGTACAAGCAGCACTGGCACCCCCCTGGTGTGTTCTCCACGCTGCTCTTCTCCCTCTACATCAGTGACTACACCTCTATAGACCCCTCTGTTCAGCTCCTCAAAATTCCAGATAACTCATCTGCCTCATCCAGGACAGTGATAAGTCTGCTTACAGAGAGAAGTTTAAAGAGTTGGCTGTCTGATGCAGTCACAATAACCAGAACAGCACAATGTGCTCATTTGGGTTCCTGGGCACTATAATCTCAAATAACTTAAATTGGAACACTCATACAGGTGCTGGCCATATAATTAGAATATCAATAAAAAGTTGATTTATTTCACTAATTCCATTCAAAAAGTGAAACTTTTATATTATATTTATTCATCTCACACAGACTAATATATTTCAAATGTTTATTTCTTTTAATTTTGATGTTTATAACTGACAACTAAGGAAAATACCAAATTCAGCATCTCAGAAAATTAGAATGTGGTGAATACCAGTTCGCCGATAATTAAGCGGTACCTCAGTTTGTATAAAAGCGGCATTTCCAAGCATAGAGGCACGTCATTTGATTGCGTCACGGCGTTGCTGCCGCTTCCGGGATTCCACCGCTCTGAGTTGGAGCTAGAGTTGGCCCGTGGGAGTTTATATGACTGTTAAAAAGAAGGTTGATCTTCCTCGCGATGTTATTTTGACAACTGGAAATAAAGCGACCATATATGTGTGTTGGACAACAGACTGTAGGTGATTTGCTTCTCCCCGGATTCGTGATCAGCATAAAGAATGACTGGTCTGCCGTAGATAAGGACCAGGTAAAGTAGTGATAGCTGCTTGCCGTTTTGGAGGCGGAAGGCCCGTCCCAGGGTTGAGGAGAGGCAGGGGCTGTCTGTGGAGGCATTGAAGTTACTCCGCCAGTGGGACCGTTTTGTAGAACAAGATGGGACACTGTACCGTAGGGTTCAGTGCCCGGAGGGCGGAGAGGAGTTCTTGCAGCTGATATTACCATCTGTTTTGAAGACCGAGGTGCTGACACAGTTGCATCAATGTCATGGACATCAGGGCATTGAGCGAACTGCTGAATTAGTTCGGCGAAGGTGTTATTGGCCCGGGTTAGCATCAGATGTGGCCCGCTGGTGCCAGGAATGCGAAAGATGTCAGTCTGCTAAAGACACACGGCCAGTGGCGCAGAGTTTCATGGGTCATTTGTTGGCATCACGGCCTAATGAGATTCTGGCCATTGACTATACGTTGTTAGAGCCTTCGACCTCAGGGGTAGAAAATGTGCTGGTAATGACTGACGTCTTCAGCAAATATACTCTTGCTGTTCCTACACGGGACCAGCGGGCTGAAACTGTTGCTCAGGTCTTGGTCAATGAGTGGTTTTACAAGTTTGGTATTCCAGGCCGGTTGCACTCAGATCAGGAACGGAACTTCGAGTCCGCACTTATTCGCCAGCTGTGCGGCCTGTATGGAGTGGAGAAGTCTCGTACGACCCCTTATCATCCGGCAGGTAACGGTCAATGCGAACGTTTTAATCGGACTTTGCACAATCTGTTACGTACTTTACCAGTGTCCAGGAAGAGGGACTGGGTGTCATGTTTGCCTCAGCTTCTCTTCTATTATAATACCACCCCTCATCAAGCCACTGGTGAGTCACCCTATTTTTTGATGCTAGGACAGGAACCACGATTGCCTGTGGATTTCCTGTTGGGTAGGGTACAGGAACCAGTGGCTGGTAGTATACACGAATGGATTCTGGAGCATCAAGCCAGGTTGCATACGGCTTTTGAAGGGGCACAAGGGCGATTACAGGAGGCAGCCAAGCGACGGAAAATGAAGCATGACCAGCAGGTACGGGATGTACCTTTGGTGGAGGGCCAGCGGGTGTACCTGCGAGAATATGGTCATAAAGGTCGGCATAAGATCCAGGATGTGTGGAGTTCGATTGAGTATCAGGTAGTGCGGGCTCCTTCGGAAGGTGGTGGGGTTTATTCCATTGCTCCCAGGGACGATTTGAGTAAGGTGAGGAATGTACACCGTTCCTTATTGAAAGGGCGGGTACAGGGTAGTGATTTTGCGGTAGAACCACCACAGCAGCAGTTAGAGTTTAGAGAGGTGCCTATGCAGGAAGAGGAGGAGGAAGAGGAGATTGATTTGGTACAAGTAATAGCTGGTGGTTCCAATGTATTGAGCAGGGAGAGTGTGGTGCCTAATTCACCGGCATGCAACGAAGATCGGTCACCAGAGGGGGTACTAGACTTGGCTGATCCAGGGCTTATAGGTACCTCTGGTGAAGTAGAGGTGGTAGAAAGTCATCCTGCCCCGGTATCAGTTTTAGGGTTGGAAGTAGTTGAAGGGGTGAGACGAACAGGGCGAGTAACTGCAGGTCACCACTCCAACCTTCACCACCTCCCTCGTACGGTGATCGGGACAGTGGCTTCCGGGTCTAATTGTATAGGGGCTATTTTTAGACCTTGGAATTAAGGTGACGGGGTTGTTATTGGCTGGTGCATCGTCGGGTCGGCGATGCAAAAGCTGAGGGGGGTAGATTGTGGTGAATACCAGTTCGCCGATAATTAAGCGGTACCTCAGTTTGTATAAAAGCGGCATTTCCAAGCATAGAGGCACGTCATTTGATTGCGTCACGGCGTTGCTGCCGCTTCCGGGATTCCACCGCTCTGAGTTGGAGCTAGAGTTGGCCCGTGGGAGTTTATATGACTGTTAAAAAGAAGGTTGATCTTCCTCGCGATGTTATTTTGACAACTGGAAATAAAGCGACCATATATGTGTGTTGGACAACAGACTGTAGGTGATTTGCTTCTCCCCGGATTCGGTAAGTGGTATTCCCATACCATACCCGTACTGATCAAATGAGTTGGTGACGATTGAATAACGTGTTCTCTCCTTCCCCAGTGATCAGCATAAGGGCGATCTGGGTGCACGCTTAATTAGTGATATCTGAAGTAGCCATTCAAGAGGCATGCTTGACGGCATGGCCTAGCCGCGACATTGCTGTTTTGCTTTAGTTTCATTTTTTTGATTTCTTTTTCGTTTCTTTCGGTTTGTTGTGTGAATTGTTATATTTTTGGTTAACCCCTTTGCGTGCAAACATCGCTGACGGCCCCAGTTTATTATTGTTTCACTTTCACAGCACATTAAACATCACTGTCTTACTTCATCTGGACAAACTGTGCATCAATGGAAAGTTTAAAGACTCAAGCTTCGATATTTGACCAATATTTTGATAAAACATTGTTGCAGTGACAGATATTTAGTGATTTATGTCAGGAGTGCAAAATAATAAATCCGTATTATGCCACATTTTGAATAGAAATTCACAACTCACTCATATTCAGTCACGTCAAGAACGGTTTATTTGTGTTCACATAGACTCACTGAACAGCGTCAATAAGGATTTACAGACCAAAGATGCATATCTGCGGAGATATATGGATATATTTACTGATGTTTACTTCATATTTCTTCAGACAGAATCGTCATTTCTATTCATTTTCCACGGATTTACGCGATCAGATGATAAACAGCCTCTCCCAGCGATCTGTGTGTGCGTGCAGTAGTCACAGCTCGTGCGGTGTGTGACTCAGACTCTGATTGGGTCTTTCAAACATCAATCTTAGAGTTTCATATCTGGACACCGCCCCATCGTGTCACATGCTTCCTGCACACTTCCTGGTAGTTATCTGGCCAAAACAACACTGAAACACCTCTGTACACACAAAATATCCGAATAATAAACCCGCGATTACGATAGTAAAGCTTGGTATGAGAATTTCTTGAGATCTGGGGCGTTTTTATAAAAAAAATCGAAAATGTACATCGGAAATGCTAACTTGTGCAGCGATGAAAAAGGCTACAAATAACATATTTTTACAACAGTAAACGACCAAATTCCACCCCTGATCGCTAAAGGAAGTTATTATAAACACTCGATCGGGGTTTAAAGTGAGTTTTGAGTAAAAGTGTACTAATAATTTCATAAATTGTCAGATGTAGCTTGATGCTAACGTTAGCACCAATGCTACTAATAGCAGGTGCCTTTCTTCTTCATAATGCATTTTTGTCTCAATAATTCACGTAAGGTCGTAAGAAAATGTTTTGTTGTATTTTTATAGTAAGACTTTTGATAAATAAGGGCTAAATGCAAAGAGAGACTGAAGTGAGATCGCTGCTTTGTTGCTTTGTAAAGCCTGAAAAACCACAATCAAGGCTAATAAAGGTGGAATAAAAACAAAAGAATAATGATAAAAGAATAATGCGGATAATGTGTCATACCTGGCGGAGGTGTGAAAGAACCGTTTGGTGAGAACAATACAATCATGATTCGGGGAGTTTTCAACAGTGAAACATACACAAAGAGCACAGGAAAGTTTACATGTGAGATCTTACAGAGATGACAAGGGCCATAAATCAATCTGATTAGCCTTCTCTAAAAACACACATGACATGGCCTTAGAAAATATTTCATAAAATTCACAGTTTTACAGATTCGATTATGAAATTTTTTATGAAGTCTTGGAAGACTTGTGGCCTTAGCTACACTGTGTTTTCAAACTCATTTCCTACATCAACATTTTTTTAAATACATTTAAAACATATGTTTTTAATATTTTTATTTTTGTTTTTATGTTTGAGCTTATATATCTCTATTATCATAACAGTCTGAGTGATTCTGATTCCTGAACAGTAAACTTTAAAGTGTCAGCTTTGTGAACAAAGGTTGATTATGTATCTAGTCAGAAAGAATCATGAGCAGAAACCTTTTTATTTTGGGTATGTAATTTCGGTCTCCATGCCAAAAAAGGGGGGTTACTAGTAAGGGGTTAAATTCGTTTGCCTGTAACATTTATTGATTTATTTTCATTTATTTTGTTTCTTTTCATTCTTGTCATTGTGTATTATTCCTATTGTTGCTTATCATTTTTCCTTATCTTTAAAAAATAATAATTATTTATTATTACCACTATTATTCCTGCGGTTATTGCTGGTATTTATTTGGTATTTTGCTTTGTATCGTTTTTCTTTCTGTTATTAGTTTGTTAATTGAGCAGTAATCAGCCCAATGCTGTGTGTTTTATGTTTAAAGAAAAAATGTTTATTCTTTCTCTTCCCTCTTTCTTTTGACTTAGGAGTGGGGTGTATCAGAGTGGCGGCTATCTAGGGTGTGGAGGTGGTCTTTTGTCAAAAGTGTGGGGTGTAACTTATGTTTGTAGTGTAATTCCACTAGAGTGTCTTTTGAGATTGAAACCCACAAGGGAAGGCTGCTTTAATTTGGGCTGTTGTGATGCTCCATGTGTGGCCGACCCACTTTCTGAGACACCCCAGTTCTATGATGTAACCTTTTGAGTTAACCCTTTTGATTTAGTCCTGTTGTTTTATCGCTTGTGGCTCTGGCCATTTATTCTGAACTACTTGTGTTCATTTTGGTCATTTTTACCTTTATGATAATAAAGCTGTATTCTTATATTGATTCACGCCTCATTGGTGGATGCTCTGTGGGAGCGAACGAACCGGTGTGCTTTTCTTTAAGTGTTATTTTCCCCAGGCGTTTAGCCAGGGGTGGCGTAGTCGCTACTACTGATAATTAGAGCTCCGTTACCACTTCCCCGCAATGCCACAAGAATATAACATAAGACCAATACAAAGAAAGGATTTTTAGAAATCTTGGCCAACTAAAAAGTATAAAAATGAAGTATTAGCATGTACAGCACTCAATACTTAGTCGGGGCTCCTTTTGCCTGTATTACTGCAGCAATGTGGCATGGCAAGGAGTCGATCAGTCTGTGGCACTGCTCAGGTGTTATGAGAGCCCAGGTTGCTCTGATATTGGCCTTCAGCTCTTCTGCATTGTTGGGTCTGGCATATCGCATCTTCCTCTTCCCAATAACCCATATATTTTCTAAGGGGTTAAGGTCAGGCGAGTTTGTTGGCCAATTAAGAACAGGGATACCATGGTCCTTAAACCAGGTACTGGAAGCTTTGGCACTGTGTGCAGGGGCCAAGTCCTGTTGGAAAATGAAATCTGCATTTCCATAAAGTTGGTTAGCAGCAGGAAGCATGAAGTGCTCTAAAACTTCCTGATATATGGCAGTGTTGACCTTGGACCTCAGAAAACACAGTGGACCAACACCAGCAGATGACATGGCACCCCAAACCATCACTGACTGTGGAAACTTTACAATGGACCTCAAGCAACATGGATTGTGTGCCTGTCATCTCTTCCTCGAGACTCTGGGACCCTGATTTCCAAAGGAAATGCAAAATTTACTTTCCTCAGAGAACATAACTGTGGACCACTCAGCAGCAGTCCAGTCCTTTTTGAAGCAAGACGCTTCTGACGCTGTCTGTTGTTGAAGAGTGGCTTGACACAAAGAATGCGACAGCTGAAACCTATGTCTTGCATACGTCTGTGTGTAGTGGTTCTTTAAGCACTGACTCCAGCTGCAGTCCACTCCTTGTGGATCTCACAAACCCACATTTTTGAAAGGGTTTTGTTTCACAATCCTTATTATCCTGTTATCAATCCTGTTATCTCTATTGCTTGTACACTTTTTTCTACCACATCTTTTCCTTCCCTTCGGTGTCAATGGTTGTCTTTTGGACAACTGTCAAGTCAGCAGTCTTCCCCATGATTGTGTAGCCTACAGAACTACAATGAGAGACCATTTAAAGGCTTTGCATGCTGTTTTAGTTAATTCGCTGATTAGAGTGTGGCACCAGGTGTCTTCAATATTGAACCTTTTCACAATATTCAAATTTTCTGAGGTAGTGAATTTGGGATTTTTCTTAGTTGTCAGTTATAAACATCACAATTAAAATAAATAAGCATTTGAAATATATCAGTCTATGTGTAATGAATTAATATAAGATACAAGTTTCACTTTTTGAATGGAATTGGTGAAATAAATCAACTTTTTGATGATATTCTAATTATATGACCAGCACCTGTATAGTCTTAGTTGTGAAAAAGGCCCAGCAGTGGTTGTATTTCCTTCACTGGCTTGGAAAGCTCAACCTGCCACAGATGTTTAAAATCACCTGGTAAAATCAAAGGGACTGGTAAAATTAGGGGTGCTCTGATCACGATCGGCCGATCGTTATGCGCATCTCGTCAGTAAAGCCGGTTATTTAATCAGTGGTTAATTCCATCAGGTGCGTGATTTCACTTAGAGCAGCTGTTACTACACAGAGCCATTGTTAATAGAGAAGATGCGCAAATCCACTTCATTTTCAGCGTTTATTGGCGCATCTTCTCAGTTAACAATGGCTCTGTGTAGTAACAGCTGCTCTATGTGAAATCAGGCACCTGATGGAATTAGAAAACCGGCTTTACTGACTCGATGCGCATTAATGATCGGCCGATCGTGATCGGAGCACCCCTAGGTAAAATCACTCTGAACCCCTAGTGTGTTATGTGTATGCCAGGTTAAAGAGTTGGGTTTTAATTTAGATTTAAATTAACAGAGTGTGCCTGCCTTCCAAATAACGCTAGGCAGATTGTTCCAGTGTTTAAGTGCTAAGTGTTAGCTTCAAGTGATGAAGGTTACCACACAGTCTCTGGGCCATGCAGTGTCCATTCTAGTGGTCCAGGAGTGCAATCTCTGGCTGTGTCTGGGTGACATGAAGGAGCATGATAAAGTACAGTTCCTGAATACTCATGTGTCACAGATCGGTCTTTTTCAATGATGCTGTCGAGAGCTTTGCCCAGCAGTTCTCATGGGACAGAAGCAGACTGAGGCGATCAAACACATCATGCACTGGAGTAAACCTGCTGCTTCCACCCTGGCCACAACCCCTAAGCCTGCTTATCACCGTGGGTGCCCCCTTATGGCTGTCCTTGCTCCCATGCAGCCGACTTCCAATAGGAAGTGTCGTGGAGCCGGTCACATGTGAAATGGCCAGCACATCCAGGTGTCCGCCAAACACAGTGGAAAAGAGCAGGTGTTGGGATGGGCGACCCAGAGATGGAGGAGACTAATCATTGTGAGATTGTGATCACACTACTCTCTTCCCCGGAGGATGGCCGGGAGGTTAATATTGTGTTTCATTAGATTTTTGTTCTGCTGCAGGCCCACCAGCCAGAGGTACCCAAAACTTCAATAAAAGGGCAGTGTCCTCGGTCACTGGGTCTCAAGAGGAGGAGATTGGTTAACAATACATCACAGGATCATTTCCTCTTTTGCCAGTGGGCAGCAGTGGGTTGGCCAAAAGTACCACTCCTGACCATTCCTGGAACCAGGTAAGGGCTGTAGCACTCAAGCCCCACTCCATGTTGTCACACACCGGGCTGTCATAAGTCTTAAGCCAGTCTCCTGCATTCCCTCCCGCACAGGGAGGAATCAGGTGAGTATTACACTTTACACCCAGACTCCACCCTCTGTCATAACAGGCACCTGGCAGAGTCCTGCGACAACACGTGGATAGAACTCAGAGCTGTTGAAACTGAGAATAGATCTTCATCTATTACGGAGGACAGCAGAAAGTGATGGCTGTCTCCAAGCAGAGGATGGCCCAATGGATAGTGGACTATGAAGCACAGAGTGTATGCTCTGTAAACTCAGGCTGCATGCTCACTAAACTAGAGGTGTCACACTGTCCTGGGCACTGACTTGTGGTGTCTTGCTAGAAGAAATTTGTAGAGCTGTGGGCTGGGCTACTCCTAACATGTTCATTAGGTTCTATAGTCTATGTGTCAAACCGGTTTACACCTATTTTCACCTCAAACAGGTAGTAGTAGTCTCTCCACCATCAAATATCACTTCTCTTTATTTTGAATAATTAATAAATATAACAGCATTCATGGAAAGGGCTAATGTAATGTGTTTTTTTTTCCCAGTTGAATTTCAAAAAGGTTTATTTTATTTAAATACATTAAGATTATAAATAAATTAAGATAAAATAATGCACTAAGAAAATGTAGGTCTATAAAAGATTTTGTCCTAAATGAAGTCCTAATTGAAATCGCCATGGTTAAATAAAATATTTTAAAGGATTCTAAATTTAAGATATTTCTGTAATATGTATTTTTATATGCAGAAGCCAATCTCTGTGTGCAGTGAGAGTTGCCCTCCAGGCACTAGGAAGGCTTCACAAAAAGGAAGGCCTGTCTGCTGTTATGACTGTATCCCATGTGCAGAGGGAGAAATCAGCAATCAGACTGGTAATCTTCATCATATCTTAAAGTTTTGAAAACTTGTTAGTTGCTATTTTGCTGTTCATTAAATAAATTATTTTCTTTACCTTCCTTACCTTCTCTAACTAGTAATTACATCTTCATTCACAGACTCAATTAACTGCAAGCAGTGTCCAGGGGAATACTGGTCTAATGCTGAAAAAAATAATTGTGTGTCAAAGAATTTAGAGTTTCTGTCACTCACAGAAGTTATGGGTATAGTCCTTGTCTTTTTCTCACTGTTTGGAATAGGAATAACTGTACTGGTGGCCATCCTATTTTACAGCAAGAAGGACACCCCCATCATAAAAGCAAACAACTCAGAGCTAAGCTTCTTACTGCTCTTCTCATTGACTCTGTGTTTCCTCTGTTCACTCACTTTTATTGGACGGCCTACTGAGTGGTCATGTATGTTGCGTCACACAGCATTTGGGATCACTTTTGTTCTCTGTATCTCCTGTGTTCTGGGGAAAACAATAGTAGTGTTAATGGCTTTCAAAGCTACACTTCCAGGAAGTAATGTAATGAAATGGTTTGGGCCTGCACAACAACGACTCAGTGTTCTTGCCTTTACACTCATACAGGTCCTTATATGTGTGCTTTGGTTAACAATATCTCCTCCATTTCCTTACAAAAATATGAAATATTATAAGGAAAAGATAATTCTTGAGTGTAATCTGGGTTCTACTATAGGTTTCTGGGCTGTGCTGGGTTATATTGGCCTACTTGCTGCTTTGTGCTTTATTCTGTCTTTTATGGCTCGTAAGCTGCCTGATAACTTTAATGAAGCCAAATTCATTACATTCAGCATGCTGATATTCTGTGCTGTATGGATAACATTTATTCCAGCTTATGTCAGTTCTCCTGGAAAATTTTCTGTAGCTGTGGAGATATTTGCCATTTTAGCTTCAAGCTTTGGTTTACTGTTCTGCATATTTGCACCTAAATGTTATATCATCCTGCTTAAACCTGAACAAAATACAAAGCAAAATATCATGGGGAAAACAACATATAAGGCCTACTGAAAAAAAGCATTTTATATCATATATTTTTTCTTAATTATTTGTTCAAAGACAACTAGAATAGGTGTTATTGATTCTTTAAATTTGCAATTTCACAGGTTTTAGGCTATTGTGCTTAGTGAGTTTGAAATTTATTTTCTTGATTTAGTAGGCTAATTGTACAACCTTATTCTACTTTTTTAGACAGTTGTTTATTTTTCATGTTTTTCTCTTGAGCAAACACCTCAGACATAGTGAAATCTAAAAGAAAGTAAATGCCCAATAATTCACATTACATTTTCCATGTCACACCATATCAAACCGCTTCATAACACACTGATTTTTATTATTATTAGAAAGTGAAAGAAAGTGACTTGACATTCAGCCAAGTATGGTGACCCATACTCAGAATTTGTGCTCTGCATTTAACCCATCCGAAGTGCACACACACAGAGCAGTGAACACACAAATACACACACACACTGTGAACACACACCCGGAGCAGTGGGCAGCCATTTATGCTGCAGCGCCCGGGGAGCAGCTGGGGGTTCGATGCCTTGCTCAAGGGCACCTAAGTCGTGGTATTGAAGGTGGAGAGAGAACTGTACATGCACTCCCCCCACCCACAATTCCTTCCAGCCCGAGATTCAAACTCACAACCTTTCAATTGCGAGTTCGAGTCACTAACCGTTAGGCCACGACTTCCCCATTATTATTAATTTATATTATTATTATTATTATTATTATTATTGTTGGTGTTGTTGTTTTAGAGTATTTTGGATTTTTTAATTTTTACTATTGTTTATTGTTTCTGGCCATCCTTTTTAAAACACACACGCACACACACACACACACACACACACACACACACACACACACATATATACAGTATTGTTCAAAATAATAGCAGTACAATGTGACTAACCAGAATAATCAAGGTTTTTAGTATATTTTTTATTGCTACGTGGCAAACAAGTTACCAGTAGGTTCAGTAGATTGTCAGAAAACAGCAAGACCCAGCATTCATGATATGCACGCTCTTAAGGCTGTGCAATTGGGCAATTAGTTGAAAGGGGTGTGTTCAAAAAAATAGCAGTGTCTACCTTTGACTGTACAAACTCAAAACTATTTTGTACAAACATTTTTTTTTTCTGGGATTTAGCAATCCTGTGAATCACTAAATTAATATTTAGTTGTATGACCACAGTTTTTTAAAACTGCTTGACATCTGTGTGGCATGGAGTCAACCAACTTGTGGCACCTCTCAGCTGTTATTCCACTCCATGATTCTTTAACAACATTCCACAATTCATTCACATTTCTTGGTTTTGCTTCAGAAACAGCATTTTTGATATCACCCCACAAGTTCTCAATTGGATTAAGGTCTGGAGATTGGGCTGGCCACTCCATAACATTAATTTTGTTGGTTTGGAACCAAGACTTTGCCCGTTTACTAGTGTGTTTTGGGTCATTGTCTTGTTGAAACAACCATTTCAAGGGCATGTCCTCTTCAGCATAGGGCAACATGACCTCTTCAAGTATTTTAACATATGCAAACTGATCCATGATCCCTGGTATGAGATAAATAGGCCCAACACCATAGTAGGAGAAACATGCCCATATCATGATGCTTGCACCTCCATGCTTCACTGTCTTCACTGTGTACTGTGGCTTGAATTCAGAGTTTGGGGGTCGTCTCACAAACTGCCTGTGGCCCTTGGACCCAAAAAGAACAATTTTACTCTCATCAGTCCACAAAATGTTCCTCCATTTCTCTTTAGGCCAGTTGATGTGTTCTTTGGCAAATTGTAACCTCTTCTGCACATGCCTTTTTTTTAACAGAGGGACTTTGCGGGGGATTCTTGAAAATAGATTAGCTTCACACAGACGTCTTCTAACTGTCACAGTACTTACAGGTAACTCCAGACTGTCTTTGATCATCCTGGAGGTGATCAATGGCTGAGCCTTTGCCATTCTGGTTATTCTTCTATCCATTTTGATGGTTGTCTTCCGTTTTCTTCCACGTCTCTCTGGTTTTGCTCTCCATTTTAAGGCATTGGAGATCATTTTAGCTGAACAGCCTATCATTTTTTGCACCTCTTTATAGGTTTTCCCCTCTCTAATCAACTTTTTAATCAAAGTACGCTGTTCTTCTGAACAATGTCTTGAACGACCCATTTTCCTCAGCTTTCAAATGCATGTTCAACAAGTGTTGGCTTCATCCTTAAATAGGGGCCACCTGATTCACACCTGTTTCTTCACAAAATTGATGACCTCAGTGATTGAATGCCACACTGCTATTTTTTTGAACACACCCCTTTCAACTAATTCAACTAATTGCCCAATTGCACAGCCTTAAGAGCGTGCATATCATGAATGCTGGGTCTCATTGGTTTTCTGAGAATCTACTGAACCTACTGGTAACTTGTTTGCCACGTAGCAATAAAAAAATATACGAAAAACCTTGATTATTCTGGTTAGTCACATTGTACTGCTATTATTTTGAACAATACTGTATATATAGTCAAAGTCACCTTTATTTATATAGCGCTTTAAACAAAATACATTGCGTCAAAGCAACTGAACAACATTCATTAGGAAAACAGTGTGTCAATAATGCAAAATGATAGTTAAAGGCAGTTCATCATTGAATTCAGTGATGTCATCTCTGTTCAGTTAAATAGTGTCTGTGCATTTATTTGCAATCAAATCAACGATATCGCTGTAGATGAAGTGACCCCAACTAAGCAAGCCAGAGGCGACAGCGGCAAGGAACCGAAACTCCATCGGTGACATATATATATATATATATATATTTTTTTTTTTTTTTCGAGTGTGATTTAATTCAAATAAGCATGTCAATTGTATAATTAATTTATTTAATTTATAACTGTTGTTTTGTCTCGTCTTATTATTAAACACTCCTAACCTCACACAGGTTAAATTTGACCCCATTTTAATCTTTTAGCATTTCATTGTACTGCCTGCTGTACAGTGCATGTTTTTGAGGGTTAACTTTGTAAAATACAACAACTCTAAATAAATAAATAGTTAAACATTTCTTTCTATGCATATCTTTGGAAACTGATATATTCTGATATTTTAAGATGCAATCTACATAGCAGGTATGATCAGTGTCTTTGTCAGACAGACAGTAAGACGTCATGATGTGATCCTATGGTGTTTTCCAGCTAATAGTTATCTGCAGGCATCTTTTAGAAGGAAAAAATAAATTCACAATTCGTCAAATTGTCACGCACCTGCAGCACTTCTGAAAACAGAGAAAAACTGAATAAAATAATAAATAAAAAGAATAAAATAACACTACACTACATTATATACACATCGCTACCCCATAATGTAGTCCAGTACAAGGGCTGACCGGAGACCCGGGCAAGCTAACACTGAGGCTGAGATACTGAGATACTGGGTCTGGTGCCAGACTGCTCTGCTCAGTCTGACTGCAGAGGGTGCTGGAGGATGGGGTTTACTGTCTGGGGAACTTACTGGAGGAGGAAAGAGGCATTTGTATCCCTGTGTGAGGGAGTATGGCGCAGAAAGCATGACACCGGCCAGCTCTTCCTGCCATTTACCTGTTACACAACACACGGGAAGAAACTGGCTCAACGTGCAGACTGTAAAATCTTGCAAAGGTGTTCGGTGTTGCCCAGCCCGCAGCTCTACAGATGTTTGCCAGAGAGGCACCGTGCGCCAGTGCCCAGGAGAAGGCAACACTCCATGTGGAGTGAGCTCTCACCCCCAGGGGGAACAGCCCATCTTGGGATTGGTACGACAAGGTGATGGCATCCACTATCCAGTGAGCCAACCTCTGCTTCTGCTGACCTCCATAGCAGACAAAGAGCTGCTCAGAGCTTATGAAGCTCCGGGTGTGGTCAACATATATAAGCAATGCTCTTACGGGATACAGCAAGAGGAAAGTTATGGTAGGAACCTTGGACACGTATGCAGGCCAGGGTCTCAGGACAATGTGAGAGTAGGGTGGCCCGAGCACAAGACACTCTTCACTTACTGAAAATGCTTGGAGGTGCCAGACCCTCTTGCGTGGAAGTGAGCAAGGTCAGGAGCACTGTCTTAGCAGACCAGAACTTAAGCTCGACTGAAACCAGAGGGACCCCTCTGAAGTCCAGCCAGGACAATTAAGATGTACCAGGAGGGCACCAGGGGTGGCACAGGAGGATTTAACCTTCTGGCATCGCTCAGGAACCTGACGATGACATTGTGCTTTCCCAGGGACTACGAGCCTACGGAAAGAAAGCATCACTGCAATCGTGCATCTTCAGGGGTCTTCTCGGCAAGAAGAACACCAATTGGTGAACAGACCCCATTTGAGAGCATAAGCTTGCCTCATAGATGGAGCTCTAGCCTGAGTGATCGTGTTAATCACCGCGGGTGACAGATCAGCTACGTCTACGAGCCTCTGAGAGAGGAGGTCCTGTCTCAGGGGGATGCATCTGTGAGTGACTGTGGCGAGGAGCATGAGTTCCAGAAACCAGTCCTGGTGGACCAGAAAGGCACAAAAAATAAGATGTGCTTCTCGTCCTCCCTGACAAATGCATATGCAGCAATCCAAGAGGCTTGACTGCGGCTGTGGATGCAATATGCCACAGGAGCTTCTGAAAGTGTTTCAGTGGTACCACCATCCTGCCTCTGAAGAAAGGCTTGTTGATGAGTCGCGCCGTCATACTCGCAGAGTCTAACTCCACACTGAGAAAAGAGATTCTCTGCACAAAGTAGATCTTGCTCTTTTCCCCAGTTGATATGAAGCCGCAACTGGCTGAGGTGCCGTAGCACCAGGTCCCTGTGATCGCACAACTGTTCTCGTAATGAACCATAATGAGCCAGTCATCAATATAGTTGAGGATCCTGATGCCCACTTACCATAACAGGGCAATGGCACCCTCCGCTACCTTCGTCAAGATGTGGGGGGACAGCCCAAAGAGGAGGACCCTTTACTGCCATGCCCGACCCTCGAATGCAAACCATAGGAACATCCTGTGTCGAAGGAGAATCGAGACATGAAAGTAAGCATCTTTCAGGTCAACCACTGCAAACCAGTCCGAGGGCTTGATGCATCCGATGATGCGCTTCTGCGTCAACATCTTGAACGGAAGCTTGTGAAGGGCCCAATTCAAGACTCACAGACCCAGGATTGGCTGTAGGCCACCACCCTTTTTGAATATGATGACATAAGGTATGTAAAACCCCTGCTTCATCTATGCTGAAGGTCTTCTGGTGAACTAAATTGCATAGCCGAGTCAAACTGTGCGAATGAGCCAATGGGACAGGTTGGTTAGTGCAAGCCATGCCCCTAAATTCCATATGACTGGCACCAAAGGGACACCCACAGTGGTGAAGCGGAGGGGAGTCAAGCTGGATAGCCCAGAAGGCATCAATTTATGGCTGATCACCACAGGACTCCCCGTGTCCCTAGAGGGACTGGCCAGGGCTATGTAGAAGGACAACGTGTCTCCCACAGGGGGTGCTGCACTCCTGCGAGAGGCTCGATGTGCTGGCCCTCCCACGGTGACAAGTAGGCTTTTATTTATACCCGTATGCATGGTCAGTGGCTCAGGTTTACTAAAGCCACTAGCCAAATTTCATTGCTGTTTTCTCTTAAAGTCAGATATGATTGGGGCTCCAAAGCGAACTCTCATAATGTCGTCACAACATAACTCGAAGTGACCGACATATAAGGAACTGATGAGTAGCAAATACTCCAGCATGCTCTGTTAGTCATCCTTTTTTGATTTTCATGTGGTCAAACAAATATGTATATGTTAGAGTAAGAACGATGGAAGACCAGGGCGGGATGCAGTTAACAGTCTTTAATGAATAAAGTAAATTGTCTTCACTGAATAATTAGAACACAAATCACAGGCATTAATCAGAGCCAGAACAAAAACTGCAAGATGACTGGATCTAAGGAAATCTGCATAAACTTCCACGACGACAGAGGCAGGGACTCCGAGATGCGTACAGCCAGTCAGAAATAGTGAAGACAGCAGGCAGGGTGAACAGCCAAGGGCAGGCGCTGAACAGGTACTCTGCAAACAGGCACAGCTGGATAATACACAGTCCAATGGCAATATAACTCACAGCAGAAATTATGATCTCACTTTCCACGGACAAGACAGGACAGGTCTAGAGAACAAACGTTTCACACGAGAGGTCCTTGAATAATCCGACAACAAGACAGGGCTAGGAAGAGGGAATAAGAAGCAGAGACAATCAAGAGAAAAAGCGGGGACAGGTGAGGAGAAGGGAACGAAAGGGCAAACAGCTGAAAGAGATAATGAGCAGAGGGGTGGATGTGTGTGCCTGATTGTGTGAGTGAGTGTGCGAGAGAGTGTGTGACCACAAGAGGAAGACAGAGAAAGAGGAGAAGAAACCAGGATCATGACTGTATAGCATACTTTTCTTTTACCACACAGCAAACTTACTTGAAATACTAAAAATAATAGTATTAAACTATTTTTGTAGGACTTTCTATGAAGACTGTATAAGGTATTATAATGAATGCATAATACATTATAAAAATAAAATAAAAAAACATAATGTTATATCAACTCATGGATAATAATAACTACAATTTTAATGCATCATAATACTTATGTATTTGTGGTTATACATTTAAGAGTATGATTATTTATAACACACAATGAACACCATATTAAATCTACTTCATGTACAGTATAATAGACTGTATCATATCTTGATATTGTTTAAGATCTGCACATTATATTACTACATCTTATGAGTGGTTAAATGTTGAGTGTTATTTGAGTGTTTCCTGTGAGGCTTATGTTAACGTATTTTCCGTACTATAAAGCGCACCGGATTATAAGGCGCACCTTCAATGAATGGCCTATTTTAGAACTGTTTTCATATATAGGGCACACTGGATTATAAGGCGCATAGAATAGAAGATACTGCAGTCAAACGTTTGACTGGGTTTGCGTTATGCATCCACTAGATGGAGCTGTGCTAAAGGGAATGTCAACATTTTTGACAGAGACTCTGGATTATAAGGTGCACTGTCGTTTTTTGAGAAAATGAAAGGTCTTTAAGTGCGCCTTATAGTGCGGAAAATACTTTAGTTAATTTATGTGAGCTTAATACTCCAAAGTTGCAATGATTTATATCAGGGATCGGCAACCTACCAACCTAGTGCCAATAGTGGCATGCAGAAGGCATGCAGAAGGATAATCGCTGGCACGCGGGCAATAGGGAAAACTGACGTACATTTTGAGGTAATAACTTCTCATAGTCACAAAGTCTGTTAGGAGCTATAAATACTATTAAAGTGTGAGAATTAACTTGCGCTAGTCTACGGATGCACGCGCAAACGCTGCACATACTAGGCACTTCAGATCAAAGCCTCAGCGGTCTAACAGTGCTCCTCAATGTCAAAATGACTGAGATGGCCAATCAAATCAAAGTAGGCGGGGTTTACTGTTCACAGAAGCAGATCACGAAGCCTCAGTTTAAAGTTAAAGGGAGTGAGGTAAAATTAAGCTGAAAATCATTTAATATTAGTCAATTTTTAATAATATGGTTTAAGATAGAAATGTTAAATGACGAACAGCTATATCTAGTGATTAAAAATGTTATGTTCATTGTGTTAAGTGTTTTACGTTTCACTCTTGGGACTCGAATTTAGAAAATTACCAGACTAAGGGAGCAGCCATTTTAGTTTTCAGTTTGCACAGCTCTCTCAAGCTTTAAAGCTGCAGTAGGTAACTTTTGTAAAAAATATATATTTTACATATTTGTTAAACATGTCATTATGTCCTGACAGTAGAATATGAGACCGATAATCTGTGAAAAAAATCAAGCTCCTCTGGCTCCTCCCAGTGGTCCTATTGCCATTTGCAGAAATTCATCCGCTCCCGGTAAGAAACAACCAATCAGAGCTGCGGTCCGTAACTTTGTTTGCATTTACATTTACATTCAAAACATTTTTTTTTTTTTTACATTTTTCTACATTTTGTGTTCAAAATGTAGAAAAATGTATATAATAAGCGAGAACACCATGAATCCATTTTCCAAACCGTGTTTTTAGCTTGTCCTGAATCACTAGGGTGTACCTATAATAAATGTTTATGTCCAGACTATTTTAGATTGCTTCGGGGGTACCGCGGCGGAGTAACCCAGTACCTTTGTGATTCTTCATAGACATAAACAGAGAGAAGTAGTTCCGGCTACGATGTTCTTCCGCAAGACGCAAGCAGTTCTGTTTATTAACCACTAGAGCGTCAAAAGTTACCTACGACAGCTTTAAGCTCCATGTGACTGCCGCTCCAGTTTTCTTTAATGTCCATGTCTTCGAAAGCATTGTCAGGAAGTAATTATTATAAAATGTATAAATTCTGGATATTTTCTTTCTTTCCTATGCTATATTTATAATGATTATGTTATTTTATACACCGATTGCTCAACTGGTAACTCTGCTCTGTCAGCCTTTATATTTTGTAACTGAATGTCTTTGAACTGATGTCTTTCAAATACAAAGTTTTTTTGTGGACTACAATAGTCTCGGAATGCTGTGAGCACATCTTCTATCGTCTCGTTCTCTTGATCGGCAAGACGGACGGTGAGTGTATTATACACTTATTATACACTTCTAATGCTTCTTCTTTCTAATGCTTCTTCTCCAATGGTGTGTAGTAGAATTGCAATTTTGACTGGCTCCGGTTTGGTATTCGCTCCCGTTGCAGTCATGTACAGACGATAAAGTTGTTCCCATCTTCGCCAATTTTCTGCTAAATTGCCCATTAACAGTAATGGCGTTGGCGGCTTGAACTGGTCCATATTCGCTAGCCTTTAGCATTCAAAATTTCGCTGGCGTGACGTTCAAATCTTATCGACAGTCTGTTCGCTGTACTTGCCGTCTTCTGACACCATGTTGTAGTTTTGCATATGTTATATATATTTGTCAGGATGCTTTATGTCTTTGGCGTATTTCCAATAAACACACTATGAGACCTAATGCCGTGAACCAGTGTTCTCTTTTTACTGTCTTACTTCTACATCAACTCACGTGCGCCTCTCAGGTCAGAGCAATCAATCAATCACATGTCAAACACACAAGTCCACTTAATCTACACGGAGTATCTCACTCAAATCCACCACACAAGTGGTGTGTGTGTATTTGTGTGTGTGTGTGCGCACGCACATTAATTCAAGCAGTGCATTAACGGTGATTAAACTGAACTGTTTTAATTCACTGGCTTTGTCACATACACACATTTGGCACTTTTTTTAATTATTAAAAAAAAAATTCAGAAACTATTTGCATCAAATAGTTTTTTTTATATCGTATCAATTAAAAATGTGTATGTACCGTTTAAATACAGAATTTGCCAGCTCTTATTAAAATAAGGTGGAAAGATATAATTTTCTACGGATCTAGTTTAAAGGTAAAATTTGTACGAAATTTGCAATAAAATATCCAAAAACCACTAGGCTAGTGTTATATATTTTGTCCAGCTGATTACTAACAATATTTCTAATGTTTTCAACTACTTGTAAATTATGAGAAAATTGCCATTTTAACAGTGACACGGGGCAGTGCAGTCGCCTGTCAATAACGTAAGTTACCCTTTGATACCACCTTTACTGACGTAGAAACCACATGACAGCAGTGTCGTGGACAAATGCGGAGGTAGTGTCTAGCGTCCAAACCACTTGCTTGTTTCAAGCAGTTCCTTATTTACTACTTCTTGGACGTTTTTTGGTGGACTGTGTTACTTATTTATGGAACATAATTACTGTTTACCGTCTGCCGCTGGTTCTGTCAACAAGGACAGCTCTCGGAATATTGTGTTTTACTCGACAGGTGAGTTGTTTTGATTTGTATCTTTACAGAAAATGTATGCTATTATAAAGACCAACAAGATTAGTATTATGGGGCATACAGGCCAAATGCGGGGCAACGTGTCGGATCCATAGTCAGATTGCATTGACTTTGTATGTAATTTACTCGCTCAAATTGTTGAACTCACGTTTGAAAATTATGATATCAAGCACAACATTTATAAAACTTTACCTCATCCATTATATCCCTGATTTATATTTCCGTCTGATTGATGGTCAGTGGTTGGGTAGAAGACAACAAATCCCATCATCCCACACTCCTTCTTAGCGTCACCAAACCACACGATTGTTATTGTTTTGATAGTGCGCCCTCTCGTGGCAAGTCCTACAACCTGTACCTTTAAGGACTTGTTTAATGTTTGAATCAAGTTTCCGCTAATGGAGTAGAACTGGCAAAGTGGCACAGTCCAAAAAATGGGGGACCTAGAATTGTCTTCCTAGGACCACAGTATTGCAGTAAAATATTACTGCTTTTCACGAAATAAAATGCAATAAAAATGTAACAACTTTTCTAATATATGTCCACTAATATACTCTGATGTATTTTTATTATTGATTTATTAATACTACTTATTTCAAAAGCACAAAATATAACTCTTGTCTAACACACACTACACACAAGCTTTGACGATATAGTTATTTAGTGCTTTCAAGTCTGCTCCTGTTTTGATAATTGTTACAGTCTGATGGTTAAGGCTTAGTGGCATGTCACCTAAGGAAATTTTATGTTTTAAGGAATCTTGTTTTATGCCAGGATAAACAAACAAACAAATAATATAAACAGAATTCTCAATTATGCAGTTATTTAGGATGATCCTAGGGTTTGACAAGTAGAATGACAGAATGAAAGAATAAACAAACAAATACATACATACATGAATACCTATCTACCTACTGACAGTGTGAAAAAAAAAAATTGCAGTGAGAAAAATCAATATTGAAGGCTTTGCAGATTATCTTTTAAAATAATTCTGGGATACAGCTATTCTATGCTCACAGAGTGAAGGGATTTTTTCTCAATATGCTTTAAGTTGCAGCAGATATGTGGAGCTACTTGCACTAAATGTAGTTTCATAACAAGGTTCGGGAGAAGCACGTCAGATACTCAACCTAATTAGCACAGGTGGAACCACTCAAGATAATCAACCTTAGGGTATAAATACAGCTGAATCAGCCTACCTGTCTCCATTGACGGTTTATCAGCATGCTGGTTCGCTTCGTCTGTCACCTTACCACGGACCCATTTTTCATACCAACGAAGAGAGCTTCACCGGGGATTTATAAGACCCTGCTGCTTTTGCCGGACCCGCGATCTTTCCTACCCAGTCAAACACGACCATTGAGCAGCATTAAGTGTCATCGCGACAGCTGCTCTCCTCGTCAAGCCACAAGTTGTGGCCAATAGACCGTGCAAGCTCCGAGCTCGCCTCGCTTGACACAATGATCATGCCGCCTGAGACCGAGCTCTCCTCGAGCTGGAATCCAACCAGCCTGGGCCGCAGCAAAGCTCTCACTTCCCGTCCCGGCTCAGCCTTTCACACCGGCGTTCCGGCCAAGTTGCAGTTTGACGCCCCTTCTTCTAGCGGCGCAGACCGTGCGATGTTAACCAACACATTTTCAGGTGAAAACTCTAAAAGCAGGTTCTTCTTCATTGGATTTTACGGCATTTGGCATCCAAAGTGTTGCATCTAAAAGCAGGTTCGCGGCTAAATTTTTATTAAATGACATGACGCAGTTCCGTCTTCTACTAGTGTTTTGTGGCAGTTTTGGCAAACCAGGGTAAAGATGCATTACCGCCACCTGCTGATCTGGAGTGTGGAGTGCGCATAGATTTGGACTACAGATACAAACGTAGATCCGTCAGATGATGATGCCACATTTAACCACGAACAAAGGCATTATTCCCAGTCTTCATCCACACTGAAATGTCCAAGACATTACATTTGCCTTACCACGCACGTTTAAACCTCACTGAAATGATACAATAATGTTCCATGATAAGTTAAAAAAATAAAAAAATGCCTGAATGCAACATAAATCGCTGGATTAAACCGTCGGCTAAATGCTTAATTCAATTTTAAATTTTTATTTCCATGCAATTTTTCTGGCAGGACCAAATTATTTAGGGACTTATTATTTAGTGATCACTCAAAATTCATCTAAAACGCATCTGCCCTCGTGTTTGACGCAGGATAGCAAGTGGGAGTAAAATTACTGTTGCCTTTCAGGACCGTAATATGAAAAACAGGCAAGTAAATATCTTTAGAAACCACTTAGAAGCCAATAGCACATAACTGCTATTAACCCATTTGCTTGCAAGCATCGCCTACGGCCCCAGTTTATTATCGTTTCACTTCCACAGCACGTTAAACTTCACTCTGACTTGATATGGATAAACCGTGCATCAATTGAAGACTCTGGCTTCGATATTTGACCAATATTTAGATAAAACATCTTTTCAGTGACAGTTAATTAGTAAATTATATCAGGAATACGATTCCTATTCCTGAACGGTAAAACGTTGAAGTGTACAAACGTTGATAATGTATCTAGTCAGAAAGAATCATGAGCAGAAAATTTTTTTGGGGGGTATTTAATTTCTGTCTCCATGCAAAATGGGGGGTGACTGGTACGTTACTGCTATAATCATGTCTTCAGGTACAATGTCTTGCAAGACTAAACATGCTTCATCGTTTCCAAAACCCTCTTTTTCCACAGTCCATACAACAACGTGAAAACAGCCTTCCAAACGTATCCGCCCTGGAGACCACCTAAGAGCCCTGAGGCCAAATGAGAGGAAAGATGCTTTTCCAACAGTAACATAATAATGTGGACAAGGCTTGAGCAATTGTCAAATCAGGCAACCAATTGCTAAGCTGGTAACACAGTAGGCTACCCAGTCATTTTTTGCTTGCCCCATCAAATGTTACTAACCCTTTTTACTCTTCCCGCAGCCAATATCTACAGCAGCCGAAAGCAAGTAGCCTTTCCTGTACCTCCTCACTGCCGCAGCAGTGTCTGCTCCCGCAGGAGCCTTTCCTGTGTCTCCCCACTGCCGCAGCAGTGTCTGCTCCCGCAGGAGCCTTTCCTGTACCTCCTCACTGCGGTATCTGCTCACGCAGGAGCTTTTTCCGTATCTCCCCACTGCCACAGCAGCGTCTGCTCCCGCAGGAGCCTTTCCCGTATCTCCCCACTGCCGCAGCAGTGTCTGCTCCCGCAGGAGCCTTTCCCGTATCTCCCCACTGCCGCAGCAGTGTCTGCTCCCGCAGGAGCCTTTCCTGTACCTCCTCACTGCCACAGCAGCGTCTGCTCCCGCAGGAGCCTTTCCTGTACCTCCCCACTGCCGCAACAGTGTCCACTCCCGCAGGAGCCTTTTCTGTATCTACCCACTGCCACAGCAGCGCCTGCTCCCAGTAGAATAAATAAATAATTAAATAAACCCGCATTTGGTCTTGCAGCGAGAACTGTCCCAGTAGAGCTCTTACGTTTTCTCTTTTGTCTAGTGAGCATTGGGTCTCTCAGCGGACACAGTGTGAGAAATCTCCCGGTCAAGCTCTCATTTCCCTCTTTCCCATTTTCTATTTCTGTCCAGGGAGCATTTGGTCTCACAGCGGACTCAGCGAGAACTTTCCCAGTAGAGCACATACGTTTTCTCTTTCGTCCAGCGAGCATTGGGTCTCACAGCGGACGCAGTATGAGAAAATCTCCCGGTCAAGCTCTCATTTTCCCTCTTTCCTGTTTTCTCTTTCTGTCCAGCGAGCATTTGGTCTCACAGCGGACGCAGTGAGAACTTTCCCGGTAGAGCACTTAATTTGTTCTCTTCCGTCCAGCGAGCATTGGGTCTCACAGTGGACGCAGTATGAGAAAATCTTCCGGTCAAGCTCTCATTTTCCCTCTTTCCTGTTTTCTATTTCTGTCCAGCGAGCATTGGGTCTCACAGCGGATGCAGTGTGAGAAAATCTCCCGGTCAAGCTCTCATTTCCCTCTTTCCTGTTTTCTCTTTCTGTCCAGCGAGCATTTGGTCTCACAGCAGACGCAGTGAGAACTTTCCCGGTAGAGCACTTACCTTTTCTCTTCCGTCCAGTGAGTATTGGGTCTCACAACGGACGCAGTGTGAGAAAATCTCCCGGTCAAGCTCTCATTTTCCCTCTTTCCTGTTTTCTCTTTTGGTCCAGTGAGCATTTGGTCTCACAGCGGACGCAGCGAGAACTTTCCCGGTAGAGCACTTACGTTTTCTCTTTCGTCCAGCGAGCATTGGGTCTCACAATGGACGCAGTGTGAGAAAATCTACCGGTCAAGCTCTCATTTTCCTCTTTCCTGTTTTCTCTTTCTGTCCAGCGAGCATTTGCTCTCACAGCGGACGCAATGAGAACTTTCCCGGTAGAGCACTTACGTTTTCTCATTCGTCCAGCGAGCATTGGGTCTCACAACGGACGCAGTGTGAGAAAATCTACCGGTCAAGCTCTCATTTTTCTCTTTCCTGTTTTCGCTTTCTGTCCAGCGAGCATTTGCTCTCACAGCGGACGCAATGAGAACTTTCCCGGTAGAGCACTTACGTTTTCTCTTTCGTCCAGCGAGCATTGGGTCTCACAACGGACGCAGTGTGAGAAAATCTCCCGGTCAAGCTCTCATTTTCTCTCTTTCCTGTTTTCTGTTTCTGTCCAGCAAGCAATGGTCTCACAGCGGAGAAAGGCACAAATTCGCCTGATCAGTCGCTCCAAATTACAATTGCTCCCCGTTGCAGGCCAGCAGGGCCCGTCAGTCCAGGTACAGTGAGCCGCCATCAGGGGCCCACTGGACAAACATTCAGACCCTTTCTCGAGATGCCAGCCCGCCAAACGCGGCACTCATTCTGGGGGGTCTTTAGTTCGGCGGCTGTCCTCCTGCTCTTTAGCTTTTTGGGGGGTACTCTAGGTTCGGGCCATTCCCGAGCTCGGAGCCCCTTCCCCGGACAGCACGCCAAATATGCATTATAATACTTCAGTTAATTATATGTAAGTGTGAACTCGTGAAATGTAGTTTCATAACAAGGTTCGGGAGAAGCACGTCAGATACTAAACCTAATTAGCACAAGTGGAACCACTCAAGATAATCAACCTTAGGGTATAAATACAGCTGAATCAGCCTACCTGTCTCCATTGACGGTTTATCAGCATCCCCCTTCCACCCCATCTCCTCCACTAGTTCATTTTACACTTTTATATACGGGGGGGGGGTACTCTAGGTTCGGGCCATTCCCGAGCTCAGAGCCCCTTCCCCGGACAGCACGCCAAATATGCATTATAATACTTCAGTTAATTATATGTAAGTGTGAACTCGTGAAAAATAAACAATGAAAATGGACCTGAACTAAGATATGCATACAATGTCTATAAAGCTGTTTATGCTGCAGCTCATGCACTACACAGTCTAATGAAGTGCTAAGAAAAAAAAGGTTGTTAGAAAAGCAACAATATAAAAAAAAAATTTGTTTTTATTTAATAGTATATTAAATGTTTCATCAAAAATGTGTTGTTGTTTTTTACGCTTAGATGGTTGAGGCTATGAAAAAAAGTCAATTTCACCACAAAGATGGGTGATCATGTTGGTTTGACAGCAGTGGTGGTGCAGTAGCCCAGTATGAAGTTGTAAACTGGCAACAGGAATCTGATGGATTATTCCAGTTTAAATCTATTGGATTTTATGATGCCTCACTTTCCCCTCACCAACGCTTGCAGTTAAATACTAAAAATAGAATTTGGGCTTGAGGACAGCTGAAGGTAAATGGCAACAACCTGTTTCTGATATAGGGTTATTCCATATTAAGGGTCATATCAAAAACGAAGGAGTAAATACTTGTGCTCATCTTTATAAAAGGCATAAATAATGAATTAATTTAGGACAGAATAAAAAATAAAGTTGAGTTTGAGTTTTGAACAAAGTGATAGTAAAAGTCACAAAATTCAGTGATCACTATTACTAATATATATATATATATATATATATATATATATATATATATATATATATATATATATATATATATATATATATATATATATATATATATATATATATATATAATTTATTTTATGGAATCTTGTTTTATGCCAGGATAAACAAACAAACAAATAATATAAACTGAATTCTCAATTAGGCAGTTATTTAGGATGATCCTAGGGTTTGACGAGTTGAATGACTGAATGAAAGAATAAACAAACAATTAAATATATACAGTACATGAATACCTATCTACCTACTGACAGTGTGAAAAAAAAAAACTATCAAATTACCCTATTTTTACAACAGGTCTGCTTGACCTGGTTAATTTACTGTCCTGTGAGATCATTGGCTATGTTCTCAATCATTCAAACCTATCAGTGTCTATAAGAGTACAAATGCTGTATCAGATCATTGGCATTTGGTATTCACTGTGGAGCTCAATCATTGGGATGTTTCTATTTCTATACACACTCCTGCTTTTCCATCAATTACATGCAAAGGTGGAAAACACTCCTTGTCAAACCCTGGGAGACCCTAAGTACCCGCTGTTTTCCAAGGATGGAGATGTAACTATTGGAGGAATTTTTCCTGTACACAGAAAGGAAACATTACCTTCTTTTGAGTTTACTCAAAAACCTCAACTTCTGTTATGCTCAAGGTTTGTCAGAAAAATTCTATACAATTGTATATATTATTCAAATTAATTGTAAATGTTATATACATTTAAATTATTATTATTATTATTATTATTATTATTATAAAGTTATATAGAAGCAGCATATCTTCAAAAAAATGTTAACAGCAAAATGTCCATCTGGAACATCTGGAATTCTATCATGCTTCTGAATTGCATTATACATGATATGTTGTTTGTTTTCACAGTGTGAATCTGAGAAATTTTCTTCTGGCTCAAGTAATGATCTTCACTATCGATGAGATTAACAGAAATGAAACTTTGCTTCCAAATGTTTCTATTGGATATCACATTTATGATACATGTGGTTCAAGGCTGTCTACCATGAGTGCAACTATGGGACTGATGAATGGTCTGGATTTTGGATCAGGTGACAGATGCAACGGACAACCTCCTTTACCTGCTATCATAGGAGAAACCGAATCGTCTGCCACAGTGATTCTGTCCAGAACTACAGGACCTTTTAAAATTCCAGTGGTAAGGAACAAAAACTTTAAATGTTTTACAGTTACCATACTTATGGCTGTATTATTGTTACATGTGCTTTTTTTCTCTCAGATAAGTCCCTCCGCCACATGTGTATGTCTCAGTAATAGGAAAGATTACCCCTCTTTCTTCAGGACTATTGCTAGTGATTACCACCAGAGTAGTGCACTTGTAAATATAGTCAAGCACTTTGGCTGGTCTTGGGTGGGAGCTGTGAACAGTGACACTGACTATGGAAACAATGGGATGGCTGTTTTTCTGAAAATAGCCCAGGAGGAGGGGATTTGTGTGGAGTACTCTGTGAAATTCTACCGAACAGAGACAGAAAAACTCAAAAAAGTAGTAGACACAATTAAAAAAGGCACAGCAAAAGTGATTGTTGCATTTGTTTCATTTGTTGAGATGGGCTTACTTATTGATCAGTTAAGTATTCAGAAAATTGCAGGCTTTCAAATGATTGGTGTGGAGTCATGGATAACTACAACAAATTATATCACTCCAAATAGCTTTCATTCACTGGGAGGGTCCCTGGGATTTGCAGTGAGAAAAATCAATATTGAAGGGTTTGCGGATTATCTTCTAAAAGAATTCTGGGATACAGCTTTTCCATGCTCACAGAGTGAAGGGAATTTTTCTCAATATGCTTTAAGTTGCAGCAGATATGAGGAGCTACTTGCACTAAAGAAAAACAATGAAAATGTACCTGAACTAAGATATGAATACAATGTCTATAAAGCAGTTTATGCTGCAGCTCATGCACTACACAGTCTTATGAAGTGCAAAGAAAAAAAAGGTTGTGAGAAAAACCTGACAATACAGCCATGGCAGGTAAAAGATAAAAGACAAGGAATGAGAGCAAAATAGAACTGGGGCAATTGTTTTTTTATGTTAAATATTTTTATTTAATAGTATATTAATTGTTTCATCAAAAATGTGTTGTTTTTTTACGCTTAGATGGTTGAGGCTATGAAAAAAGTTAATTTCACCACAAAGATGGGTGATCATGTGTGGTTTGACGGCAGTGGTGGTGCAGTAGCCCAGTATGAAGTTGTAAACTGGCAACAGGTATCTGATGGATCATTCCAGTTTAAATCTGTGGGATTTTATGATGCCTCACTTCCCCCTCACCAACGCTTGCAGTTAGATACTAAAAATATAATTTGGGCTGGAGGAAAGCTGAAGGTAAATACCAATAACCTGTTTCTGATATGGGGTTATTTCATATTACGGGTCATATCAAAAACTAAGGAGTAAATACTTGTACTCCCCTTTATAAAAGGCATAAATAATTAATTAATTTAGGACAGAATAAAAAATAAAGTTGAGTTTGAGTTTTGAACAAAGTGACAGTAAAAGTCACAACATTCTGTGATCACTATTACTAATATACTTATATATATATATATATATATATATATATATATATATATATATATATATATATATATATATATATATATATATATAATTTATTTACTAACTTACATGCAGAACCCACGGTCTGTGTGCAGTGAGAGTTGTCCTCCAGGCACTAGGAAGGCTGCACAGAAAGGAAGACCTGTCTGCTGTTATGACTGTATTCCATGTGCAGAAGGAGAAATCAGTAATGAGACAGGTAATCTTCACTCCATCTTAAAGTTCTGAAGAAAACTGGTGAGATGCTCTTTAAATGTTCATCATTAAAATTATTTTCCCTTTTTCTCTTACTTGTGCTTACAACTTCCTCACCAGATTCAATTAACTGTAAGGAGTGCCCAGAAGAATGCTGGTCTAATGCTGAGAAAAATAAATGTGTGTTAAAGACTGTAGAGTTTCTCTCATTTACTGAATTTATGGGTATAGTGCTAGCCTTTTTCTCACTGTTTGGAGTGGGAATAACTGCACTGGTTGCCATCCTATTTTACAACAAGAAGGACACCCCCATAGTAAAAGCCAACAACTCAGAACTGAGCTTTCTGCTGCTCTTCTCACTTACTCTCTGTTTCCTCTGTTCACTTACTTTCATTGGTCGTCCCACAGAGTGGTCCTGTATGTTGCGTCACACAGCATTTGGGATCACTTTTGTCCTCTGTATCTCCTGTGTTTTGGGGAAAACAATAGTAGTGTTAATGGCCTTCAAGGCTACACTTCCAGGAAGTAATATCATGAAATGGTTTGGGCCTAAACAACAACGACTCAGCGTTCTTACCTTTACACTTATACAGGTCCTTATTTGTGTGCTTTGGCTAATAATATCTCCCCCATTTCCTTACAAAAATATGAAATATTATAAGGAAAAGATCATTCTTGAGTGCAGTCTGGGTTCTATTATAGGTTTCTGGGCTGTGCTAGGTTACATCGGCCTGCTGGCTATCTTGTGCTTCATTCTGTCTTTTCTGGCTCGTAAGCTGCCTGATAACTTTAATGAAGCAAAATTCATCACATTCAGTATGCTAATATTCTGTGCTGTATGGATAGCATTTATTCCAGCTTATGTCAGTTCTCCTGGAAAATTTACTGTAGCTGTAGAGATATTTGCCATTTTAGCCTCAAGCTTTGGTTTGCTTTTCTGCATATTTGTACCTAAATGTTATATTATCCTGCTTAAGCCTGAACAAAATACAAAGCAAAACATGATGGGTACATCAAAGTCCTACTGAAAAATGACATGCATTAACAATGCAGATATGCTTTTTTTTTCAAGGACAAACAATAAATAAATAGATTCATTTATTAAATTCAGATAATTTGACATGATAAATCTGCTCTTTGATTCAATCAAAATATCCTAAATGTTTTAGGAAAATGTGCTCAATAACTTTGAAAATCTATTTTATTTATTTAGCTAGCCGATTGTAAAAGTTTATTGCATTTTATATATATATATATATATATATATATATATATATATATATATATATATATATATATATATATATATATATATATATATATATATTGATAACACAATATCATGATTTTCATTAATAAATCATTAAAATGCATTACATAATTCTTAACATATTGCTAGTTAATATATATTCAATCTAATATTAATAATTCTAACAGTTAGAACCATGAGATAATGTTCTTGTTATGGTTAACTAATAACCTTACTAAACATTACCTAATGATTACCAGAATTGTTGAGTGTTTGTTTGTTTGTTTTTTAATGTCATTAAAATTTCAGTTCATATGATCATGGACTAACTGAAAATCTACAGATGATGTTAACACGTTAATACGTAAGTTACAGATTGTGTTAATGCACATCACTTTTGCTTCTATTGAGGTGTGATACGGTTAAGATTCAAGAATCAAGGTTCAAGATTTGGTTAAAAAGTCAGAAGTACAGGGTTTCAATTTGATAAATATTAGGGAACTCTGTTCAGTCTGTTTATATACATTGTTTTGATAAATGAAAAATAGTTTTCTTAAAAAATGTATTTGTTTTCTCCTGTTGATGTTATGAGTTAAGAAATATTCTGTTCAGTGACATACAGTAGTATACTAATATAAGTGGTGAGGCAATAAAAACATGTTTTGAACCAAAATAATAAATTGTATTATGCCTTTAGCAATAATTTCCCTAAAATGAACTACCACCCTTTACACAAACGTTGTTTCACCAGCTAAAAGTCCAATGCCCATAAAGATACTAAGCGATTAGTAAACATTTATAAAAATTTACAAATGATGAATAGTTTGAACTTTAGATTGTCTACTGCAAAAACATGAACAAATGATTAGAAGGAAGCTTGTATAACCTAATTGTAAAGTTAAAAATGCTGGTCTAAAGTTAAGAAATGTTTTCACCCATTAATAAATGATGTTGATTTATCAAAAACTTTTTTTTTCTACATTTCTTTTAAGATACATTTAAATCTATCATTGTGGCCTCTGGTGTTAGGGGCAGTTAGCGGCTGTGGGAACGGACATAAGCATTTTGAGTTTTGACCGCAGAGTGTGAGAATGTATCTGACCGAAACAATGTAAGATAAAAAGTGTCTTAAAAGATAAAAATTGTGACAAAACTTTAAAAATTTTTAGATAGTGGTAGAGTACAACAGATTTTGTCAAGTAGCTTATTGCTGAATGTTCGCTTCTGATATTTTATTGTTTAGATCAGGGTAAGATAAGTCAACTTTTTTTTCTATCTAGTAACAAACTCTAACTAAAAAAAAAAAAAAAAAAAATTAAATTAAAAAATGCTGCATTGTTTACCAAACGTATCTGGAAGACTTCTTTTTTTCTCAGTATTTTTCATTTTTTCTAACTGGTAACAAACTCAAACTTTAAAAATTGCAAATGAAAAACTGCTGTATTGTTTAACAAATGTATATGTGAGGCTACTTTTCTAACAAGTAACAAATGCTATCTTTTTAAAATTGTAATCTTACAAGAATTTGAGAACTCCCACATGCTGTTATTTTAACGAATGTGTCTGATGCATTTTGTTTTTAGATATTTCAAGCTTTTCCTTTTTTATTGTAACAACACTTAAATACTCGTCTTGACCCATTTTTTTTACTCTTTATAAACAACGTAAAAATGTTACGCTATTAATATAGTATGTATATTTGATGTTTTTTTTCTTGAAATGTGTAAAAACCTTATTAAAAACTTCCCTTAACCCATTTAATAATCATACCACGTTCCACAATATAAAAGCACATAGTTTTTGAATAGCTTTCAATGGCCCACACAAAAAACACATTTCAAATAATCATATTTCCTTTCGATCATTGGGGTGGATAAATAGATGGTCACTTAGATGGGGGTGGGGTGTAAAGGAACAGGTGTCCACTTACGGGTGGTGGGTGGAATTTTTAGGACCCTCATCAATCAAGTTTGACACAAGTTTGACACATGGGACCCTATACTCTCTCTATTGTTGCAATGACAGTAATTTATTAATATATGTCAGGAATGCAAAATAATAAATCTGTATTTATTCTGGAGTTATTTTTAGAATAGAAATTCACCACACATTCATAATCAGTCACATCAGCAGCGGTTTATTTGTTCACAGAGAACTCTTCCTTGTTCGCCCTGTGACTGACAGAGACCTGATTTGTACATCGCCTGTCAATCATAACTGTCTATCATATCCTGCCCCATCTGACCCTGTGCATTTCCTTCACTCTTCCATGTTGAAATCTGACCACAATAACAGAGAAACCTCTGTACCGACTAAATATTCAAATAATAAACACACAATTACGATGGTATATGGTTTGTATGAGATTTCCTTGAGATTTGGGGCATTTTCATAAAAATAATGAAAATGTACATCTGAAATGCTAATTTGTTCAGCGATATAAAAGGCTATAAATAGCCTATTTTTACAACAATAAATGATCAAATTCCACGTGATCACAAAAGGAGGTTATCACAAACACTCAATGGGGGTTTAAAGTAGTGATCGACTGATATTGATTATAATTTTCTATTTTTTTATAACCGATACTGATACCAATTATTTGCATGTTTATGTGCCCAATAACCGATATGCAGAACCAATATTTATTTCTATTTAACTGTTATAAAGTAAATAAATGATTGAGTGAAAAATAAACATACTTCACTTTGGTTTTTCCTCTTAAAAAACAAAAGTGTTGAACATTTGTCTTTTTGTTAAATTTTATCTGTAAATTACAATAATAATAATAATAATAATAATAATAATAATAATAAAAATTTAGAAAAAGCATCAACCACAACAACACTAATAAAAAAAAAAAAAAGAAAGAAAAAACAGGGCTAATCAATTACAAAATCAGTTGGGCCAGATTTTCAAGGTTTCAAGGTTAGCTGGGCCAGTTATTTCAGCAGCGAAGCAACTCGTAATGACACATTTTAAAACCAACACAAACACATTTATTGAATGTATGTAAGGTTTATTCATAGTTTCTCTTTTTACTTTGGTCAGTTTGCACATCAAAAGCTGCATAAAAATACTATAAAAGAGCTAACGGAACATAATCTGAGGTAGTGTAATGATCCGGCCCAGTACCATACCACCCATCAACCACAAGATGTCACCATATCATCACTTGGACACTAGCACCTCTCATTCTGTTGCAACACACCCGAACTACATCTCCCATGAGTCACTGCATCACTTTCACCTTGCCACCCATGCACCTCATTCAGCAGCTAATCTCTTTGCCACATCTGCACCTCATTTACACACACATATAAGCAGCACTCACACAGAGACACTTTGTGAAGTCTTGTTTAGCCTGTCTAGCATGTCCGAGCATTTTCCCCATATTTGTTCTTCCCGTGTCTGATCTTTGTTCTTCCCCTATCTGATCTTGGATTGTGTATTTCGACTCTGATTCTCTGCTGCCTGCCCCGATCTCTGCTTGTTTCTGTTTTTTAGATTCTGGTTACCCCTGACATACCTGACGCCATTCCTGATTTCTGCCTGTCCAACCTTTCTCTAAATAAATACTGTTCTGCCTCTGTTAGAGGCTTTGTATAATTTACGACGCACATTTACATTTGCATTTACATTTATTCATTTAGCAGACGCTTTTATCCAAAGCGACTTACAGATGAAGACAGTGGAAGCAATCAAAAACAACAAAAAGCGCAATGATATATAAGTGCTATAACAAGTCTCAGTTAGGTTAACACAGTACACGTAGCATGGGATTTTAACTAATATAATAAATAAAAAGAAAACAGATATAATAAAAAAATAAATAAATAAATAAAAGAATAGAGCAAGCTAGTTAGAGGTCTTTACACATACACACACACACACATACATATACAATTGCATAATAAATGAAAAGAAAATAGAATACAAAAAGATACGTAAGGTAGTTAGATTTTTTAAAGAATAGAATTAGAATAGTGAGTGTTAAAGTTAGAGGGTCAAATAAAGATGGAGGAGATGTTTTTTAAGCTGATTCTTGAAGATGGCTAAGGACTCAGCTGCTCGGATTGAGTTGGGGAGTTCATTCCACCAGAAGGGAACATTTAATTTAAAAGTCCGTAAAAGTGACTTTGTGCTTCTTTGGGATGGAACAATCAAGCGACGTTCACTCGCAGAACGCAAGCTTCTAGAGGCCACATAAGTCTGAAGTAACGAATTTAGGTAAATGGGTGCAGAGCCAGTGGTAGTTTTGTAGGCAAACATCAATGCCTTGAATTTTATGCGAGCAGCTATTGGAAGCCAGTGCAAATTGATAAACAGAGGTGTGACGTGTATTCTTTTTGGCTCATTAAAAATTAATCTTGCTGCCGCGTTCTGAATTAATTGTAAAGGTTTGATAGAATTGGCCGGAAGACCTGCCAAGAGGGCATTGCAATAGTCCAGCCTGGACAGAACAAGAGCTTGAACAAGGAGTTGTGCAGCATGTTCCGAAAGAAAGGGCTTGATCTTCTTGATGTTGAATAAAGCAAATCTGCAGGATCGGACAGTTTTAGCAATGTGGTCTGAGAAAGTCAGCTGATCATCAATCATAACTCCAAGGCTTCTAGCTGTTTTTGAAGGAGTTATGGTTGATGTGCCTAACTTGATGGTGAAATTGTGATGGAACGCTGGGTTTGCTGGAATCACAAGCAGTTCTGTCTTGGCAAGGTTGAGTTGAAGGTGATGGTCCATCATCCAGGAAGAAATGTCAGTTAGACAAGCTGAGATGCGAATAGCTACCGTCGGATCATCAGGATGGAATGAGTTGAGTGTCATCAGAATAGCAGTGATATGAAAAGCCATGTTTCTGAATGACAGAACCTAATGATGCCATGTAGACAGAGAAGAGAAGTGGTCCAAGAACTGAGCCCTGAGGCACCCCAGTAGTTAGATGCTGAGACTTGGACACCTCACCTCTCCAAGATACTTTGAAGGACCTATCTGATAGGTAAGACTCACACCATTGAAGTGTTGTTCCTGAGATGCCTTTCGCCAGTAGCGTTGATAGGAGGATCTGGAGGTTAACCGTGTCAAAAGCAGCGGACAGATCAAGCAGGATAAGTACTGAAGATTTGGATTCTGCTCTTGCCAGTCTTAGAGCTTCAACAACTGAGAGCAAGGCCGTCTCAGTTGAATGTCCACTTCTGAAGCCAGATTGGTTGCTGTCAAGGAGATTGTTGTGTGTGAGAAATGTAGAGACTTGTTTGAACACAGCTCGTTCAAGTGTTTTTGCAATAAAAGGAAGAAGGGAAACTGGTCTGTAGTTCTCTAAAAGAGATGGGTTGAGGTTGGGTTTCTTAAGTAGTGGAGTTATACGTGCCTGTCTAAATGATGAGGGAAAAACACCAGTGTGGAGGGAAGTGTTGATGATGTGAGTGAGTGCAGGTACAACTTCAGGAGAAATGGCTTGAAGGATTTTACAGCAGATTGGCAATTCCAGAGACCAATAGGAAAAGAAAGTAGTGTATTAGCAGACATAGGCAAAGTATGCAGGTTGTTAAGATTGCGCTGTCTACATTGTGTGTTGCATGGTTTACGAGTGGTAATGATAGTAGGGATCTGGAAACACATAGTAAGATTTGGTTATAAACAAAAAACAACTGAAACAGAAATGAAACAAGGAAAAGGAAAAAGATTAATCAAAAAAATACTTATATCCCCTGCCGGTGTCCCTGCCTGGTGGAGTCGCACGGTAGAGTCGATGGTCTTTACACTCTTCGGTCTTCACACAAGGAGGGCTTAACTGGAGGGCTGCCGCGACCGCTGCCGCGGTATACTAATAATTTATAAATATTATAATTTTGTGGTTGTTTACTATTCTGTATAAGTTTCATTTTTACCTGCTGCTATTATGCAAGTCCTATGTGAGGAGCAATGCGCAGTGGGTAACAGGAAATAACGAGCTCATGGTGCAGTGAACGCTTGAGATGTTTGTGTTGCATTTGCATCAATCTTCTTCTAATCCCTGCCGTAAGCATTGGCCGTAAGTTAATTTGAATCGTTTATCTGTCTAGTGTTCATTGCAGGAGTGTAAACGTGATATAATTAAATGTTTATGCTTAAATGTTTAGCAGATTGGCGCTAGTGCGCTGTGTTGATAATGTTTCTAACCTGAGTTAGCAATGTATCTATATACATTTTACTTTTTACATTGTTAATAAGTATGTCATTTTGGTTTCTAATAAGTATTTCCATATTTCTGTCATTTATTTACAGTTTTACTCAGTTCATTGGCCGCGGTTTTTGCCCATGTAATATACAGTACCATTAAAGGAGCAAGACGCTCATATCCTGGCTCTTGAACAGAGTTTTGCTTCCTGTTTATATATATCCACGCTTCGAAAGCAAACATATATTGAGAACAGTACAGTAAAAAGCCATGGATCAGCGGGTGCAAGAAGAAGTTACAGATGCAATCATGGAAAGTGGAGGAAAAGAAAAGGCATCTTCAGTGGTCAGCTCTAAACGCTCATCATCTTCCTCCAAGTGTTCTGTGGCCAGTGCTGCCGCTAAAGCTAGAGCCTCAGCAGAAGCTGCACGTGCCAAGATGGCGTTTGCAAAAAGACATCTTGAAATGAAGCAGGAGAAAGCCAGACTGGATAAGGAAAGAGCTATGGTGGAAGCGAGTTTAGAAGCACTGGAAGTTGAAAAGGAAGCTGCGGCTGCTCTGGCAGAAGCTGAAGCGTTAGAGACAGCCAGAGGTGGAAAGTAACGAATTACATTTACTCGCGTTACTGTAATTGAGTAGCCTTTTTGTGTACTAATACTTTTTAAAGTAATTTTTTAAATCTGTAATTTTACATTTACTTAAGTATATTTTGTTTGAAGTATTGTACTTCGCTACATTTTAAAACACATTAATTACTGAGTAAAAAAATAAAAAAATAAATCGCTCCCTGGAACTACAGCAGTAAATAATGGGCAGGAGCAGGAGGGCAAACTGGCGCTAAAATCACAAGAAAGATGCAGACGGACACAGCAGGCATTAGTGGTGCATACACCGCTGAAAACGAAACCCCGTCATATTCTGAAGTGTAACTCGAAGGAAATGAAGTGAACCCCTGGCCATATGTATGCTCTATTATGCAGTGTAAGCTGTACTTGCCTAGGAAGACCAAACTAGCAGCTTATAAAATCTCGACAAGACATCAACCCTTTCCAAGAATGTAGAGGTAAGCTAAATAATTGCATTGTTGCATTGGTGGTTAAAATGAAGCTTTGACATTTTAGCAAGAGGTTTTGCACAAAGTAGCCAAAAAGACAGTGGTGAGGAGTGTGCTATATATATCGTCTGCGATAATATCATAATTTTTGTTTTAATGATGTGCGCGCACAATTTCACATATTTCATATATTAAATCAGAATCACACAAAGAATGCGTCTTTTCCTCTAAAAATCATTATGAATATATACATACAAATATATAACAGTTCAGTAAACAAGTTAATTAAGAGACTTGCGTTTTAGACACCATATTGCCTTTTTTAGCTCTATTTCTACAACAGAAAATAATTCCAAACACAGCCACCAAAGCACAGTTGTGCGTCTCTGAGCAACGTGAAAGTGTTTCGTTCCTGAATGAATCAACCGTTTAAATGATTCGGTTCAATCGCAATGACTCACTTATTAACAGTGACTTGCTGACACATACTGGCCATTTTAATTTCACATTTAAAGTATCTTTTGATTTTTTTTTAAATAATTAATTTCTTATCATTTCAAATGAGTATTCAACATTTTATGTCTTGTATATCAAAACATTATTCATGCATTTGTAACTGCAGGTTAAATGCATTCTTGTCCTGCACTAAACAGTGTAATACATCTAAATGCCACTTCCAATGAATCTTCTGCATTTCCTCTGCATTAAAAGATGAGTTTGTTGATACTGATTTGCCTGGTTACAGCCCAAATGTTTTATTATTCTAAATAACTGATTCCTTTAATTAAAAACAACTAGTTTGAGATTAATAGGCCTATCCCAGGGGTGTCAAACTCAGTTTCTGGAGGGCCGTAGCCCTGCAGAGTTTAGTTCTAACCCTGCTCCAGCACACATATCATGTAGTTTTCAAATAAACCTAAATGATTAGATTAGCTGGATCAGGTGTGTTTAATTAGGGTTATATCTAAACTGTGCAGGACTGTGGCCCTCCAGGAACTGAGTTTGACACCCTTGGCCTGTCCCATTTTTGACTCCCTCCCACTGTTAAAATGTAACTAAGTAATTTTTACTCTGAGTAAATTTTAAATGAGCTACTTTTTACTTTTACTTGAGTAGATTTTTAGGCTGGTACTTTTACTTGTACTTAAGTAAAATTTCATTAATGTAATGGTACTTTTACTTGAGTAGAATATTTTTGTACTCTTTCCACCTCTGGAGACAGCAGTAGCAATGGAACGTGATGACAATCACAGTGAAAAGAGCATACTTTCCTCACATGTGATTTCAATGAGAACAGAAGAATATGTTAAACATCAGTCTCATGTGAGCTCTGACTTTGCTACCATACCTCTGAATAACTCTTTGTTAACCTGTGTGAAGGAATCGACTCCATGTGCATTAGGAAAATCTGAGAGCATAAACGCTGCATACGACATCGACACAGATAGCGTTCAGGAGCGGAGCAGAATCTGTGAAGGTGAACTTCAGCAGCGAGCAAGATATCCAGAGTCACTGTACAATCTGCCTCATTCCATACCAAAAACTGCATCAAAAGTATCTCCATGTCAAAATCCTGCTTCACAAAGGTATACAGTTCATCCAGATATGCAGCATTTATCTCAAGATCAAGCCGTGCCTATGTTAGACTTTGCTAGATTTGTAGCGCGTAGAGATCTAGTCACCACAGGACCACAGGACAGAACTTCAGAGCATGGGAGTCTTCATTTGTTAATGCTACACAAGACTTACAGCTCTCATTCAGTGAAGAATTAGACTTATTAATCAAGTGACTGGGGATGGAATCATCGGGTATCAATCCCATAGTGGAGAAGTTACCAGTAAGTTTGCAAGAAAAATGGCTGTTTGCTGGTTCATGTTTCAAAGAAGAGAAAAGAGTCAGTTATCCCCATTCTCGTTCTTCACTCATTTCGTTTGCAGTGAAGCTAAAGCCAGCAATGATCCTAGTTTCAAGCTCTCTAACAGTAGTTATACAGCCATCAGAAACGAAAAACTCCCCTATAAACAAGGTGCTAGCAGAGTTCCTGTGTCTGTGGACAAGACAGATGTGGCAACAAATGATGAGTCATATTATCATGGTATCAATCCCATAGTGGAGAAGTTACCAGTAAGTTTGCAAGAAAAATGGCTGTTTGCTGGTTCATGTTTCAAAGAAGAGAAAAAAGTCAGCTATCCCCCATTCTCGTTCTTCACTCATTTTGTTTGCAGTGAAGCTAAAGCCAGGAATGATCCTAGTTTCTAGCTCTCTAACAGTAGTTATACAGCCATCAGAAACGAAAAAACCCTCTATAAACAAGGTGCTAGCAGAATTCCTGTGTCTGCACAAGACAGATGTGGCAACAAATGATGAGTCATATTCAGTTAATGTGAAGGACACGATCAAGAAAGACTTGACGAAGTACTGCCCTATTCATAACAAATTGCATCCTCTGTCAAAATGCAGAGCCTTTAGGAAAAGATTGTTGATGGAACGCAAGAACCTGCTGAAAGAACATAAAATATGTTTCAGGTGTTTCTCTCCGAGTCATGTAGCCAGAGAATGTCTCATGATCCTCAAATGCTCTGAATGTGATTATGACAGACATTGCACAGTTATGCATCCTGACATAGCCCCGCCCCTCTCTACATCTCCGATGCAAGAACCAAACACAGAGAAACAGGTCAACACAACCCCAGAGGTAACCTCAAGTTGCACAGAAATTTGTGGAGAAAGTACTTCAATGCGATCATGTGCAAAAATATGCTTGGTGCGTGTATTTCCTCAAGGACAGCAGGGACGAGCCATCAAGATGAATGTCATCATTGATGACCAGAGCAACCGCTCACTGGCTAAAGGAGAGTTCTTTCGTCTGTTTGAAGTCGAAATTAAGCCCTCTCCATATTTGTTGAGAACATGTGCTGGTTCCATAGAAATGTCTGGAAGAAAAGCATTCAGCTTCCAAATAGAGACGCATGATGGTAAGATGTGTCTTGATCTCCCTTCACTAATAGAGTGTGACGAGATAATGAGCAGCAGATCGGAAATTCCCAGACCAGAGGTCGCCCTTGTTCATCCACACTTGAAACCTTTGGCACAGTTCATCCCAAAGCTAGATCCTGATGCTCAGATCTTAATATTGCTGAGAAGAGACATGATCCGTGTACATAAAGTGAGACAACAAATTAATGGGCCTCACAATGCACCCTTTGCACAGCAGTTGGATCTAGGCTGGGTAATTCTAGGTGATGTCTGCATTGGCAAAGCTCATAAGCCGATGGTGAGTGTCTTTAAAACTAACATCTTGGAGAATGGTCGTCCATCTCTTCTCACTCCATGTCAGAGCCACCTCAAAGTGAAAGAGAAATTGCGTCATGTTGGGGAGCATAAGTCTGTTGTTTTTTCCTATTCGTTCAATGACACTACTCATTGCATGCAAGACAAAGATGGGCTTGGGCTCAGGGTATTTGAGAGAACTAAAAATTAAAACAAACCTGCCATGTCTTTTGAGGATGAAATCTTCTTGAAAATCATGCAAACAGAGTTCCAACAAGATGAACAGAAAAACTGGGTCGCTCCATTGCCATTTCGGTCACCCAGGCCATTACTCCCAAATAATCGGGAACAAGCTTTGTCACGTCTTAATTCTTTGCGTCGCACGCTGAGCAGAAAACCTGAGATGTTTTCTGCCTTCATGGAGAAGCTCTTTCAGAACCACCATGCGAAAAGAGCGCCACCTATCCATGAGGATGAAGAATGTTGGTACTTACCCATCTTCGGAGTATATCATCCACAAAAAAAAAGGGACAGATACGGAGGGTATTTGATTCCAGTGCGCAACACCAAGGTATTTCTCTAAATGATGTACTCCTCTCAGGCCCTGACCTAAACAATTCCTTAGGTGTGCTGTTATGGTTCAGGAAAGATCTCATTGCAATTATGGCAGACATCCAACAAATGTTCTATGGTTTCCTGGTGAAAAAGGATCACATAAACTATTTGAGATTCCTCTGGTACAAAGACAGTGACTTGAGTAAAGAAGTGGTAGAATACTCTATGAGGGTGCATGTTTTCGGGAACAGCCCTTCTCCAGCAGTTGCCATATACGGTCTACGGTTAGCTGCACAGTAAAATGAGCAAGAGTACGGAACTGACACTTCACACTTTGTCAACCGACATTTCTAAATGGATGACGGTCTCATGTCCTTTCCCACAGAAGCTGAAGCGATCGACCTGCTCAAGCGTACTCAAGAATCGCTTTCCAAGTCTAAAATGAAGCTACACAAAATAGCTTCAAACAGTGTCAAAGTGATGCAAGCTTTCCCACCAGAAGACCTGGCTTTTGGCCTCCAAGTTCTGAATTTTGGAAATGAGATTTGGCCCACTCAAAGAAGACTGGGTTTATACTGGGACATAAAAACAGATACATTTACTTCAAAGTTACAACTAACAACCAGCCCTACACTCACCGCGGATGCTCTCCACCCGTGAACAATGTGACAATCCAAGGCAGAGTGCTAGTATGTGAGCTGGCTAAAGAGGTGCATGATTGGGACACAGCACTTCCTGAAGAGAAAAGAGTTATAAGTTATAAGTAAACAATCCCCCACGTGGAGTGCGTTCTTGTGATTGGCTAAAAGAAGGGAGATATCTGATTGGTTACTGATCATTCCCTGTTTAAAAAAAAACATTTGTGTGTCGAGCCAAGTCAGGGGAGTCTCAAAATTCACACACAAATGCAGTGAAGTTCACAGACCGCAAACAGTTTGTAAATCAAGATATATGTGTGTGTGCATCAGAAATACATTTCTGAATCTTGTCCTGTGCATTTGTGAATCTTGAGTGCATTTGTAAATGTTTTTTGCATATCTGAATTGTGTGTGTATTTCTGAATTTTGTGTGCATTTCTGAATTTTGTATGCATTTGTGAATCTTCTGTGCTTTTTAAATTTTGTGTGTGCATTTGTGAAATTTGCACGCATTTGTGTATCCTGTGTGTGTATTTATGAATCATGTGTGTGCATGTATGAATCCTGTGTGTGCATATGTGAATGTAGTATGTGCATTTATCTTTATTGAGACTCTTTTGGCTCCATAATCTAGCAACAAGATCTGTGGTTGCATCACAGTTTAATGACACTATATGGTTCACAGGACCCAGCTTTCTCTACAATCTGCCCCAAGCGCAAGAATGTGAGTTCTTTGAACTGGTGAATCCTAAGATGGATGCAGAAATCAGACCTTGTGTGACCAGCTTCATTACTCAAATTGACAGAAGCCACTTCTCAGAACGGTTTCAGCGCTTTTCAACCTGGGAATCTTTGCTAAGAGCTGTTGTAGCCGCACTGGGTTGTACATAATAATTAACTCAAATGATATATAGGGAATTTGAATAATTAATCAGGAATATGATTAATATATATATCTCATATGACAGTTACATTAAAATTATTGAAGATGAAAAATAGCTCAATTGCATATACAGTATTGTTCAAAATAATAGCAGTACAATGTGACTAACCAGAATAATCAAGGTTTTTCGTATATTTTTTTATTGCTACGTGGCAAACAAGTTACCAGTAGGTTCAGTAGATTCTCAGAAAACAAATGAGACCCAGCATTCATGATACGCACGCTCTTAAGGCTGTGCAATTGGGCAATTAGTTGAATTAGTTGAAAGGGGTATGTTCAAAAAAATAGCAGTGTGGCATTCAGTCACTGAGGTCATCAATTTTGTGAAGAAACAGGTGTGAATCAGGTGGCCCCTATTTAAGGATGAAGCCAACACTTGTTGAACATGCATTTGAAAGTTGAGGAAAATGGCTCGTTCAAGACATTGTTCAGAAGAACAGCGTACTTTGATTAAAAAGTTGATTAGAGAGGGGAAAACCTATAAAGAGGTGCAAAAAATGATAGGCTGTTCAGCTAAAATGATCTCCAATGCCTTAAAATGGAGAGCAAAACCAGAGAGACGTGGAAGAAAACGGAAGACAACCATCAAAATGGATAGAAGAATAACCAGAATGGCAAAGGCTCAGCCAATGATCACCTCCAGGATGATCAAAGACAGTCTGGAGTTACCTGTAAGTACTGTGACAGTTAGAAGACGTCTGTGTGAAGCTAATCTATTTTCAAGAATCCCCCGCAAAGTCCCTCTGTTAAAAAAAAGGCATGTGCAGAAGAGGTTACAATTTGCCAAAGAACACATCAACTGGCCTAAAGAGAAATGGAGGAACATTTTGTGGACTGATGAGAGTAAAATTGTTCTTTTTGGGTCCAAGGGCCACAGGCAGTTTGTGAGACGACCCCCAAACTCTGAATTCAAGCCACAGTACACAGTGAAGACAGTGAAGCATGGAGGTGCAAGCATCATGATATGGGCATGTTTCTCCTACTATGGTGTTGGGCCTATTTATCGCATACCAGGGATCATGGATCAGTTTGCATATGTTAAAATACTTGAAGAGGTCATGTTGCCCTATGCTGAAGAGGACATGCCCTTGAAATGGTTGTTTCAACAAGACAATGACCCAAAACACACTAGTAAACGGGCAAAGTCTTGGTTCCAAACCAACAAAATTAATGTTATGGAGTGGCCAGCCCAATCTCCAGACCTTAATCCAATTGAGAACTTTTGGGGTGATATCAAAAATGCTGTTTCTGAAGCAAAACCAAGAAATGTGAATGAATTGTGGAATGTTGTTAAAGAATCATGGAGTGGAATAACAGCTGAGAGGTGCCACAAGTTGGTTGACTCCATGCCACACAGATGTCAAGCAGTTTTAAAAAACTGTGGTCATACAACTAAATATTAGTTTAGTGATTCACAGGATTGCTAAATCCCAGAAAAAAAAATGTTTGTACAAAATAGTTTTGAGTTTGTACAGTCAAAGGTAGACACTGCTATTTTTTTGAACACACCCCTTTCAACTAATTGCCCAATTGCACAGCCTTAAGAGCGTGCATATCATGAATGCTGGGTCTTGTTTGTTTTCTGACAATCTACTGAACCTACTGGTAACTTGTTTGCCACGTAGCAATAAAAAATATACTAAAAACCTTGATTATTCTGGTTAGTCACATTGTACTGCTATTATTTTGAACAATACTGTATCAATAACTCATTACAAGGCACTGTAATTTATTCATTAATATGTCAATATTCCATTCTTCATATCAATTATAGTGATATCTCTTACTGTAAATTACTGCAAATCAAACAGTGGTTTGTCCGAAAAACGGCCACAAGATTAACTTATCAATTTTCAATAAAGTTATCACTTATTATAATTCAAGGAAAAATATTCTCTGGCCATGAAAACATTATCCTATCATTATGAAATTGTTTACTAAAAAGTAAACAGCGTGTAGCTAAAGACCAGACATTTCATTGACTCGTAATGTGAGCGGTTCAGAGGCAATCATGAATATATATTGATTTTTAATAATTGAACTAATAATACATCAAACTACAAATAACACAGAGTAAACACGAAACACGACGTTACATTCATATGCAGAATTACACACATTTAAAGATTAACACACGATAAAATTGTGAATACTCCAATTTTTGATTATGGAAAACATCTAATGCACCAAAAAGCAATACTTAACACATTTAGAATACATTGAGAAAAGGTAATAATTTAAAATGCATTGAGAGAAATTGCCAGTGAGCTGGCTTTTCCTGTCCTGTTTCCCAGTGGGATCATAAAGTTTTATGAGCTGGTCAGGGGTAGGGTTACAGAATCATGACTCTTGTTTGAGAACATTAAAATTAGGATAAACATTTCCAATTTATAAGTTAGCAACTTATACTACTCACATAACAAGGATTAACCATTTTATGCAATGCACATATCATATTGAAAATACATATTATTAAGGACTTACATAAAGAGCTTAAATAAAAGTTTGTGTGTGTGTGTTTAGGAATGTGGGGGTTCCGTGTCTCCTTTGAGGCTGCTCACGTGACTCTGGAATTTCTTGTCATAAATAATTTAAATCCAGCCAGGCTGGCGCCAGGCCAGGCATTTAGTGTAAAAAGGTTTCATTTTATATGCCTGAATTCAAAATCTAAAAGTGTTGGGTTTGCATCGTTTTAGATTCAATGAACCGTGATTCATTAGTTCAGAACCCATGAATTGATGACCTCCATATCCGTTACATCTCCCCCTTTTCGTCGTATGAAGTCCCTGTGTGGACATCATCGGACGGCAATCATCAGGATGGGCAGATGACAGGTGAATCATGATAGTCATGTAGCAGGTGGATCATGATGGCAGGTGGTTCCTGGAGCTGAGGATTCAGCTTGATGAGGTTCGGTGTTGTTTTTGACTTGGCACCCCCTTTCTGGGGATTCCATTGGAGACCTCCAGCCATGGTTGTCGTGAGTTTGGCTGTAGAGGTTTGCATCTGGTTGAGTCTCCTGTATAGGATGAAGGTCACGCCAAGGGTCAGGGCGGGACCACTGACACTGGAGATGCACCGTGCAGTGTCGGCAGCAGTCCAGAACGGGCTGTCGAGACAGTGCTTGGAGGGCTGTGTCGACGTGAGTAATGTCAATGTGTTGGGTGGCACCTTTCAGTACTTGAATCCACATGCTCTGGTCAAGCAGGTTGACACGGGTGGCAAGTGTCATGCTGGTCGTAGGTCAGTGTAGCTGTGCGCACAGGAGTGTTGACGAGCCATCTGTCACCTACAATCTCTGCTTGCGTTTCTGTGACTTGTGTACGAGGCTTGGCTTCGGCAGGGCAGCGTGTGTCGCTGACCAGGTGTTGCAATCCGCAGATTCCTTCAGCGTTGTCTGAGGAAAGGTTTGCTAAGGCAGAGATAAAGAATGTCTTTGGTCAAAGTACACATGTGCAAGTTTGGGGCCAGGTACAGCTGTGTGTTTCTGTTGTGGTAGGCCACCACATCTGGAATGTGTGTCTTGGTGTGGGTGTTGCTTTCCCACAACCTGACACTAACAATGTCTTTAGATCTGTAGACGTGACTTGACTCGCTGATGGGTTGGTTCAGGAGCACATTAACTTCTCTCTGTTTGGGATTGACGTGCAGTAGGATGGTGCTATCCAGAGAGTTGGCCAAGTGTATTTGTAGCAGGCCAGCTGGCGTGGTGATGGTGTAAGCCAGCACAGTTAGCACAAGGCTTAAGGGTATCATGTATGGTGGGGTTCTACCCGTGGTCAGGCTGTCATTAGAGGAGCTAACCTCCCACAGCATGTCTGTTGTCAACGCTGTAAACAGCTGAGTCTGGGTAAAGTCATTCTGGAAGACAGTAAACAGCGGTTTCATGGAGTTTACGGTCTGGTTCGCTGCATGGACGCTGGACATACCAATGTTAAACGTTCTGGCGGCAGCAGCGGCTCTGAGCAAAACTACCGGGAACTGTTTGGAGCGGTAGTGGTGTCCACCTAACTCCATTTGTGTAACAGTCACTTTCTCATGTTGGCTGAACATGTGTTTGACATCAGCCTCAGTGTGAGTGAGGGAGTCCTCTCTCCATCGGACCCCCCAGCTGTATTGGGTTACAGTGCTGGGGTAGTGTGCCCTGTCGTCAGTGATCAGGAGTCTCAGTGGTTCTCTCGGTGGCAGCTGTCCTCTCTTTGGCTTACAGCACAGCACAACAAACCACAGCAGCATGCTGGTACAGATAACAGGGAGAGAGAGAAAGAGAGAAAGGGGAGTAAGAAACAAGCGAGGGCTGTCTTTGGTTGGACAGGCCAGTCTCTTTGCTTCGTGGGCAGCAACTGGTGCTGGCATGACGCTTGCTTCAGTGTCTTGTCAGTGGCTCTGGTGCTGCGTGGTGCAACCCACAATGTTGTTCTGTGCACGCAGCATGTTTTTTGTATCATGCAGTGGTCTTGGGCGTTGGTTGTCAATGACTGTAGACAGGTTGCCAGAGTGGATGGAGGGGTCTGAGAGGTGGTAAAGCAAAGTCATTATGGAGGTTTCCGAAGCCCGCATGTCCGCTATGTTGGTCTGTGTAGACAACGGAGCCAGTGTAAGCGTTTCTGAGGTAGGCAGTTTAGCTAGTAAAGTTCTTATGCTGTGTGTAATGACTTCAACCCTGAATGTGGGTGGGTGGGAGGATTGGGAGTGACCACAGCCTGTTGTTTAGTGCGCCAGTTTTGGCAAGGGTGTCAGTTTGATCTTTTATGTCCTTGTCTAGACCTGGTAGCTTTGAGTGTCCTTTTACCTTCTTCCAGTACACAGTCACATTGAGTGGTTTTGTGATGTTATCACATTGCTGGAACAGGTGTTGGTGTTTGACTGGCTTGTTGTTTGCAGTTTTGAAACCATTCTGTTTACAGCAAGTAAACGGCACACGGAACTGAGTCTAGTATAGTTAGAGTCTGTACAGTGTAACAGTCACTGTCTGTCACATCATTTACTTGTCCTCATGGAGAGTGCTATGTTCATCCCATCCACTAGGTGACACCAGTAGCGTCTATACCTTGTGTATAAAAGAGGAAGTAGAAGAGTAAGAGGTAGCTTCAGTTTGAGTAACCACATGGTTAATGGCTGTTCTCTTAAACAAACCTGGCTTGAGAAACTTCTGTTTGCTGCTCAGCTAGGATCTTTTACATGGAACTAACATTGCTTCGAGTGCTGGAATGAGAATTTGCTGGGGTGCTTAGGACAAAGCAACTGCCCAAGGATTGTATTCCAAGACTACCGGACTACAAACAGAAGAACAAATACTTCCATCCATCAATACCCACCATTTGCAGATAAGACTGTTCATTCTTAAGACTGCTCACTTGATCAACTTCATTATTCATCAATATCTTTATGGGACATTTCACACTTATTCACTCACACCATTCTTTTTATGTGATTTATTTTGTGTTTGAGTTTGTTTGTTTGTTTGGTGTTTAGGGTGCAGTGTTCATGTAAAAATTCAATATATGCTGAGAAAAGATTTGCCTTTCTTGTTTTTTATTTTCGTTGATATACGTATACCCTGAACACAGAATCCAATAGGATAGAATGCAAGATTGATTTCCCCTCATTCTTCTGTATCAGGCCTGGTTTAAAATAGCTGGGACAGTTATAACAGGCTTTATTCAAACAGATGTTGAATTCAGCTGGTGAGCTGGCATAGTCGAACAGACACCTGTTGAAGGTGAAATGACGGTCGCCAAGTATTAATGCCAGTTTGTGTTGGTTTTCCGGGTGCACCGGAATGGTCCAGAATCCAGAGGCCACGTCAAGTGTAGGGAGGATTGTGGCTCCTCTGATTTGGGGCATTTCTTGTTCCAGCTGGGTCTTGTGCCATCGTGACAGCGGCACCTGTTGATTAAGTGTCCTGTAGTCACTGGTGGGTCGCCACTCGCAGTTAGTTTTGAGGGCGGGCCGGATGAGGGCTGAGTAGGTGTTGTTGCATGGATGGATGACACCTTTCTTCAGCATAGATTTAATGATCTCCTGCACTGGTTTGTGTGAGACGATGGGAATCTTGTACTGTTTGACAGAAGTTGGAGGAGCCTCAGGGTGCGTAGGTATGCGCACCGTGTGTAGATTGGTAAGACCAGTCTAAAAAGTCTTTGGCACAGGATTCTTTGAGCTTATAAAGAACTTGTCTGAGTCTTTGGCGATCTGTATCGCTCTGAAGTGCATGAACATCTTGTAGAATTTGCTGCACTTGAGATTGAAAACCTATGTAAGGCTCCTCTGTTGGTGTGTCATCAGTCAGTTTGGTATTGACAGGTGTAGCAGCTTCATCAGTCTCACTGAAGTTCTGGTGGGAAACTGTGTATACTGCAAGGTGTTGGTCATCTGTCAGATCCATTCTGCACACCTTGTCTTTGCTCACCCACATGACATGTGATGGTGACGAATTTGAAGGGTGCAGTGAACAATGTGTTGTTTGTACTCACTTCGGGTATCAGTGCAGGTGGAATGGGCTCAATGACAGGTAGTACAAGTTCAAAGTCATTAAAGTCATGGCTCACTAGCCATCCCAGCTGGTAGGCCTTGGGAATGTTAATGTCAGTTGCCGTGCAGTTGTTGCACAGGATGTAGGCTATAGAAGATGAAACTTCAGTGAGGGGTGTGGCTTCAAATGTGAGTCCGAGTTCCACACATTCGGGTGAGGATTGGAACAAACCCAGCGTGTGGTTTAAGGTTTGACCACATTGCATGTTGCGATGAACAGCGACCCCTTTGGTGTAAGCTGGTACCATCGTACCCTGTTCGTTGACTAAGGTGCAGAGGTGCAGAGGCTTGAACTTGAGTGTTAGGGTGTTGTATCCATGGCTGGCTGCTGGGGTTCCCGTGACCTCTGTGACCTGGCTTGGAACGGTATTGACTCTCTGTAAAAGGTCTGTGACTGTGGTGTTGTAGAGCGCCCTCTAGGGTTAACTCCAATCAGTGCTCAGAGACAGAGATTTTGGGTTTTTTCACAGTCTTTTCATAAATAGTCTTTTACTTGGTGCAAGCTTGGTGAGCTAAGTTCCGTAACTCTTGTGTAGTCATGTTACGCAGACACGCTTGGACTCTGAGATGCAAACTCCAACTGGCATGTAGGTTTCGGAGGAACAGAGTTTTTAAGTCGACATCCTGTTCCATACCTGGTTCATTGCATGCTCCAAAGTAGGCTTTTTGTAGCTGACTACAGAAAGTCTGTGGGTTTTCAAGTCGGCCCTGTTTGAGGTCCATAGCAATAAGGAGCCCATGGTCTGAGTCTGGATCAGAGAATTCAAGAATCAAAGTTTGTAGCAGTTGCCGGTAGTATGCTTTGACAGTCTCTGGTTGACGATCCAGAAAACAATGCACATCTGTCTGGACGTGATTTTTAACAGGTACAATATGTTCACATCTGTCACGTTGGTGACAGTTTGCAAGTGAAAGTCAATGTCTTGTAAAGAAGCATGAACGTCATGTCCTCCTGCAGGATCTGGATTGAATGTAGGGATGCTTCTGGCCAGCTTGTCCAGTTCTCGGTGAGCCGTGCAGGGTTTAGTGGCATGCGTTCTCTGGAAGGGTTCTCCCTCCTCTGCTGTTGACAGGTGTTCCTGTAAGCTGGCTGGTGATTTCTTGAGCCGTGAGCTTACACCCCCTTTTTCAGCTTTGGGTTCTTGGCTGAAAGGGCCGGGAGAAACTTTGTGGTGTGCGTTTCTCCGATCCAGCCACTCTGTAATCTGTGAGATTGTCTCAGTTCTGTGTGAACAGTGTCAAGGTCAACTTGGAGCTCGTCTCGCTGCAGAGTAAGTTCGTTGATTTTAGCTCGGGCCGCTTGCAAGTGTGTTTTGCAGGCCCAGGTTTTATAGTCTCTTTCTTTCAGTTCAGTATCTGCTCTTTTTAGGAGAGCATCACCTTGCTGGAGTTTTTGTTGAGTTCTTTTCTGGCTTCTCTCTCCAGCTGTTCTCTTTGATCTGTGTTGTCCTCTTTCTTGTGCTGGTTCTGGGTCTCGAGGAGGAGCTGATCAAGGCGACTCTGGGTTTGGGCCTGGTCCTTCCAGGCCTCCTCCGCTTGAAGCTTAAGCGTTGCTGCTTGCTGTTCAAGGTCGATGTTGCTCCGTTCACTGAGCTGTGCCTGGGCGACGAGAATGTGAACTAGGCTTCCGAATATCCTGGCGAGTTCTTTGTAGTAGTCGCTTTGGGTTGGATCGTGTGCCATCAGTTCATCTAGCACGGTGTCTAGTTGCTCTGGGTGCTACAGGTTACTTGCGTCCTTGGGCAGGAAGGGGGTCGTCACTGCTTTCAACCATGTCAAGAGGTGGCCCCCGTGGACTGCTGGACTGGATGACTGGAACATCCTGACTTCACTGTCGGTGAGAGAAGCACAGCACCCACACAAAAAGACCAATGCAAGTTCTTTCTACGGTTAACGAGCTATATTCATAAGGGCTGTGCCGTTTATGAGAATTTTGGGGCTAACTGATGCAAACAGTCAGACAGTTCAGTAGCCAATTAACTTGGGTCAACGAAGTACCTGAAATGGAGATTTGACAGGCAGTAGCCTAGCGGGTCGCGTGATGACACCGGCTGCTGGTTGTCGCTCTACTATTTAGCTTCTTTGGTGGCTCTCACAGGTTACTGTCTCTATGTGAAATGAAAGAAACAAATCACAACAGAACAGAAGATATTAAAAGATCAAAGTGAAACACAACACTTGAAATGAGATAAAAAAAAAATAGAAACACGATGTGTTAGTGAGAATAAGGAGGCCTAAGCCTACTGCTAGATTTTAAGATAGGGCCAACAGGTGAGTGGGCTATCTGGGTAGGAAAAATAGAAATATGGTGTGGCTTGAAGAAGCAAATGGGTCAAACCCTTAAAATATATCCGGGGGAATATCTAATATTCTGTGGCTTATAATAAATGGATGGGCTTTATCACATTTGGTTCACCTGGGTGCATTGAAGTCATTCAGGTGGAAACCAGTGGCTTGGTCAACCTCTCCGGCGCTCCCAAACACTCAACCGCAGTGTCCCCGGCCCTCTGGTACTCTGACGTTGCACCCTCTCAAACAGCTTGTGACTTTTAACACAACCTTTGGAGTGCCAAATTGCTGATGTCTCCACTGCGTGCCGCAACGGACAGAGACAAGAGGAACCGAGTTTCACTCACAGCCAGTGTCGGTAACGCTGGTCGGCCCCCTTGCTCACTGGAAACCTGAAATGACTGTCCAATCACCAAGGGAGTTCTACAATCAAATACACAAAGGATGAACAAAGGAAACGTAAAGTTAATTAAGGTTTGGTTTGTTTAACATCAATTGAGTAAATATGTATGTAGAAAGGAAAGGTAACAGCTTTACCTAATAATGATAAAACAACAAACAAAACATTATGATAATGATAGTAATTATCAAAATAACCTAAGCCAAAAGAGAGAAGAAAAATAATAAAAACCAAAATAACCAAAGACAGGAATGAAACACGGGAGAAGAAGTAGCTGGTTTTCACCACAAGGGGGAGTACTGCCTCCCTATGCTTAACCTGGTGAGCAGAAAACTTAATTCAAATCTCGTTTAAAACAAAATTTAAAATAAGCATGTAACAAGAATTAAAAGGAAAATCTGAATAATATCTTATAATAACCAATGATAACAGGGAGTCACGTGATGACGCCGAGCAAGATGGCTGCTTAGGTTGAGGGCTGCGGCGCCACGAGAAAACATTTTGTGTGAATATATAGGCATCCGCAGTTTATTGCATTGTTTTTTTCCCCCACAAGTTGCCTTAATAAGCGTCAACCACTTTCGATATGCCAAATCCCCGGAAAAACGAAAATGCGTCTCAACATCAGCAAAGTGCTAGGGCTACCGCTAGCTCAAAAGCTGCCTACGCCTCTCCTGTATCGCCAGCACGTGAAGATGCGGATGAGTCCATCTCGACTGCTAAAATTCACGAGCTTCTTCAAAAACTATCAGATGAGCAAGCTAAACACTTTGCAGATATTCGCAAGGACGTCACAGAAACGAGAAGAGCCGTTGAGGCGATGGAGGGTAAGCTGGCCCGACATGCTAACCAGGATAAATAGCGCGGAGGTGCGTCTCGATATGTTAGAGGAGGCGGAGAAGCAGCGCAGAGTCGCCCCCCCCGGCTTCTGCTTCGGAGGTTGAAAAATTGAACGCTAAACTAACTGAATACGAGGATCGGGACAGGCGAGTTAATCTACGCATTTATGGGTTTCCGGAACGTGTGGAGGATAAAGATGCTGTATCGTTTTTGAAGGCCACTCTCCCCGAAATCCTTCATGCTGACTTTCAAGGGGGCTTAGATCTGGAGCGTGCTCACCGGTCGTTACTACCTGCCAAGCCCGGTGCCCCTCCAAGGCCATTCATCGTGCGGTTCTTGAGGTTTCAACAGAAGGAACGGGTGAGACAACTCGCTAGAGAAATCGGGGATGTCCGTTGGCAGAACAACAAGATAAGCTTCTATCAAGATTTCTCGAAGGCCACGCAGGAGCGAAGACATTCCTTCCTGGAGTGTAAACGCCTGCTTCACTCAGCCAAAATCCCGTTTGGCATCGGCTATCCTGCAGTGCTTTCATTTACAACGCCGGGTGGAGTTAAGCATCGTTTTGAAGATCATAAGAAGGCCTTGATATGCATCAAAAACCTCTAAAACGTTAAACAGAACAATCATTCTTATCCCCGGCCATTAACGTTAGCGGTGATATTCCTCCCCGTTCTTTATTTTTTTATTTTATTTTTATTTGTTACATATAGGCCTTCATATATTTTTTCTTCTTTTGAAACCTTAAGACTGATTCGGGTATGATTATATACAATATATGTCCGTTTTTCCTGTTTCTCTGATGTTCATTTAAACTAGCATTCCGAATTTTATAAAGCTGGAGTTTTTATTTTATTTTATTATTTTTTACTATTAATATTAACTATTTTTGATGTTTGTCTCGCATCACTATCTATAATATACTTCACTGCATGTCCCCCACTTTATTCATTTATTGCCTTTAATATTATTTTTGCAGTGGTATTCTTTATCACAATTTGTAGACTGGGCATATTGGTAACAGTAATTTTTTTTTTTTTTTTTTTTTTTTCTCTCTTTCCTTCTTTGTCTGCCCGAGTTATAAGTCATGTGTGCAGGTTATGTTGGGTGGGGGGTCTGTGGATTTCGTGTCCGTTAACGATATGGCACCGCTGTTATATGGCGGATGTTTTTAATGTGTTCACACTACTGCTGTTCAGTTGTTTGCTGATGGGTGGCGCCGCTGCCGCACTTGAGTGGTCAGAAAGTTCTCCGAGTTAGTTATCCAGTTGTGGATTTTCAGGAAGGTTCGACAGTTTCAGCTTCCTCACCTTCCTCTTCGGTTTTTTATTTTTTTTATTATTTTTTTATTTTATTTTTTTATTATTTTTTTTTGGGGTGTTTCTCTTTTATGGATCCGGTTCTCTCTCGTGCTGTTGTTGGGACAACTCTTTCTTTTTTTTTTTCTCTTTCTTTGTTTTTCACAAAGCCTTCTAGCATATGACAGCTCTTAACCTTATTTCAGTCAACGCCAGGGGTCTGAACGTTCCGCACAAAAGAACCACTGTACTAGAATTTTTTCGTAAGAAAAATATAGACTTTGCTATGATTCAGGAATCACATTTATTGGGCAAAGATGTGGGTCGATTAGCCAATAAGTTTTATCATTCTATTGCAACTTCATCTGCAGCAACAAAATCTAAAGGGGTAATGATATTATGTAAACGTAAACTAAAATTTGATATGATTGACTCTTGGGCAGATGATGCAGGTCGGATAGCTATAGCAAAGATATGTATGGATGGGGAAAACATTGCACTTATTTCTGCTTATGCCCCTAATGTATTTGATCGTACCTTTTTCCATCTATTAACTAAATCCTTGCTTGATCTTACAGGATTTCACTTAGTTCTTGGGGCTGATTTCAATGCGGTGTGGGACAGCAGCATGGACAGAACAGGCGGCAGCGAGACTAAAGACCAACATCTTGCATCTGAGGCGTTGCGCCACTGGGCATCCGAAACGGGCATGGTCGATATCTGGCGTTTGTTAAACCCTTCTTTAAAAGACTATTCTTTTTACTCAGGGAGACATAAATCCTTTTCGAGACTAGATTTTATCTTTGCCTCAAAAGATTTATTTCAAAATATTCAAAATGCGCATTACATTCCGGTGACCTGGTCTGATCACAAACCCATATGTTGTTCAGTCACGGTTCGCCACATTTTCCACTAAAGCCCCCAGATGGCGTCTCAATACTTCTTTACTGCGAGATGAGTCTTTCAAAGCTCAGTTTGAAACAAATTTTAGTGAATTTTTGGATTTTAATGTTGGCTCTGTTCTCGATCCAAGGATTCTTTGGGAGGCCGTAAAAGGCTTTATAAGGAGTAATACCACTTTATATGCCTCAACACAAAACAAAGCTCGTGCAGCTAAATTGGAAGCTTTAGAATTTAAATATACGTCCCTTGATGCTTCCCTGCAACATAATTTTAATGATTACACAGCCCTACAAAAGGAATTGATCAAAAAAGAGATTAACTCTCTTCTGAGGCGTCGTTCAGAATTCCTCATGCACAAAACCAGACAAACTTATTATTTTAACTCCTCAAAACCCAGTCGCTTACTGGCAATGAAACTTCGGACGGATGAGCACTTTGCTGATATCTTTTGCATTAAAGACAAAAGTAACACTATACAATGTGACCCAAAGAAAGTAAATGCTGTTTTCGCCTCCTTCTATCAGGAGTTATATAATTCGGAAAATAATTTCGATAAAGATGTCTGCAATAATTTCCTGAAAGATGTTAAACTATCTCATCTCAGTAATGACGACGCCATAAAATTAGATCAACCAATCACATTACAGGAGTGCGAGACAGCTGCTAGGGACATGCGTAAAGGTAGATCACCAGGTCCAGACGGAATACCACCCGAATTTTATCTTACTTTTTGGCCCCAGATTGGCCCGCTTTTACTGGATATGATTTTATATTCTGTCAGAGAGGGATCATTTTCTAGGGATGTTAATTCTGCATTAATTTCACTGCTTCTTAAAAAAGGAAAGGATCCAGCTGATTGCGCCAGCTACAGGCCTCTTTCGCTTTTAAATGCAGATTTGAAGATTTACGCAAAATTACTGGCCCGTCGGCTTCAAGGCCATATGACAGAACTGGTACATAGTGATCAAACTGGGTTTATAAAGTCTAGACTTGCTACAGATAATGTTAGAAGACTATTACACATTATACATGATGCTCAAGATTTAAATTCCCCTGCTGCTGTCCTTTCACTAGATGCAATGAAGGCCTTTGACCGCCTGGAGTGGCCATTTCTGTGGGCAGTGCTAAAGGTTATGGGGGTTGGTTTGCCGTTTATTAATATGATTAAGGTCCTGTATAAAAACCCAACAGCCGTAGTACTTACGGGCAAAATTAGCTCCTCCCCATTTGCTGTCTTGAGAGGATCAAGACAAGGCTGTCCTCTTAGCCCTCTGTTATTCGCCCTTTCTCTTGAGCCACTGGCACAAGCTATCCGCGGTTCTCCCACAATCTCTCCAATTTCCATTAGAGGTACACACCACCATGTTTCACTTTATGCTGATGATATTTTATTGTATATAAATAACCCAGTGCAATGTATCCCACATATTTTGTCTACCTTCGATCTTTATGGCAAGCTTTCTGGCTTCAAAATTAACTGGCAGAAATCAGCGTTACTACCTTTAAATCAGGCAATGTGCAATGCTCCCATCCCTGCATCTATTCCAGTTACTAATAACTTCACTTATCTGGGGATAGACATCTATTCCTCCATACAGACAATTATTAAAAACAATTTTTCTAAAACACTTAACAAAGTGGTGGCGGATCTGGACAGGTGGTCTAACCTTCCAAATTCGCTCCGTGGCAGGGTAGCCATAATTAAAATGAATATTCTGCCCAGAGTCAATTTTGTCAGCTCAATGCTCCCCCTTCCCCCACCCCCTAAATATTGGGGCGAATTGCACTCAGCAATAAGTAAATTTCTGTGGCATGGCAAACGACCTCGTATTAAGCTCACCACCATGCAGCGAGAAAGGCAGGCCGGTGGCCTGTCTCTCCCAAATTTTAAGTTCTATGAGTGGGCCTTCACACTTAGACCTCTCCTATCCTGGTTTCACCCTGATGCTCAAGTCTCTTGGCGAACTTTAGAGGAACGGATGATAGCTCCATATTCTTTTACTAATATTTTGTATGCAAAAATCTCACCCCATCAATGCCGTTTGAAATTTGGTCCTATGATTTCATATTTACTTTTGGTATGGAGGAGGGTGGAGAAATTGGCTGGTTGTTTTTCTATCTGGGACCCACACTTTCCAATATTTAATAATGAGAGATTGCTGATTGGCGGTTGTCATATTCGATTTCCTGATTGGGAAAAAAAAAACATTTGTACACTTGGGGATATTTATGGGGAGGCGGGGTTACTTACTTTTCAAAATATTTGCATCAAGCATGGTATACCACGTACCTCCTTTTTCTTTTATTTGCAGTTGAGATCGACTCTAAAAAGCAACGGTGCCCCCTTACAAGCTCCGCTCACATCACATCCAATTCGAAAACTGTTTTACTCTGTCGGGAGCACAAGGGGTTTTGTATCAAGACTCTACTGGCTCTTGCTGCGATATGCTTATAGACCTCTGGCGTTGGACAAAGTGTGGAGGAGAGATGTTCCAGATTTGTCACCCACATTTGATTGGGATAAAGTGTGGATCAATATAGGTTTATCATCCAGAAACCCTGATCACCAGCAAATTCATTATAATTTTGTACATAGGGTTTATTTTACCCCTAGAAAGCTTCATTTAATGAAGGTTATTGACGATCCTACATGTACTTTCTGTTCTGCTAAAGTGATTGGCAGTTACTTTCACATGTTCTGGGAATGTTCCCCAGTGGCTGAATTTTGGAAGATGGTTGCCTTTAACCTCTCTAAGTTGTTTAAGATTAGACTGCCTTGTACGCCTGCTACACTTATTTTGAATGATTTGTCAAAGTTGGGATTGACACTGGACAAGAGAAGGGCATTGTTGGCTGGACTTACAGCTGCTAAAAAACTACTTGCCACACGCTGGAAACCTCCACACTCACTCTGCTTTCGAGCTTGGCTTTTAATGTATTTGGATATTGTTTACTTGAAATTGTCAATAGCTAGAGTCCACGGTGCCAAAGAGTCAGCAATAGAGGCTTGGCACTCTTTGCTGACCACTCTCCGTGGGCTTTAGATTTAATCTGCGAGTGAGATATGGGGATCGGGATCGGGATCCAAGGGGCGGGTGGGTTCCACATGGGATTTTATTTATTTTTCTTTTTTTTTTTCTTTTTTTTTTTTTTATTTATTTTTTTATGTTAATTATGCTTCACTATATATGCTTATGTATAGACATGTATGTAAATGGATGTATATATACATTTATATTCTATTTCTGTGAAGCATGTCTGTATGTTTTTCCCTAAAGGAAAAAATAAATAAAAATTTGATAAAAAAAAATAAAAATAACCAATGATAACAGTAAGGTATCATTAATAATTATGAAATTAATCAAAACAAAGGTAAAACTAGACATGTAATTCAAAACAGAATTGAAAAGAGAGCTGAGAGCTGTTAGTCGATTTAACAGGAGACTGCCACTAGATGGCTTACTTACTTCTAAGTGGGTCAATCAGTGGTTGACCTGAAACATCTAGATTTCCACTATTAAACGATTACATTTTAATTCAAATCATGTTTGAACCAAATTCAAAGTAAATGTAAACAGTCAAAGGAAGGAATTTTTTTTAACCTAAAATAATATTTGCACGAGCAAAGCTGTAAATGCAAATAATTATTGAGAATTTAGACATCTAATTCAATTCACAATTCAAAAATAGAGATTAGCTATTAGAGCGCATTATCTGAAACGGCCCCGAGATGGCGTATTTGCACTCATTAAAGCTGACTTCAGAAGGCAGGGCATAATTTTGAACTTCTAAACAAAAGACCCCCTCTGGTGTTTAGTAAGCTGAATTACAGCCAATTTAAATATGATCTAATCTCTGTGCGCTCGTCAGCGCTGATTCTCCAACAGTGCTATCTTTATACTGCACAAGGGCGTACGGCACGATTCATTTCGCTGCACGACACACAAATGTGAAACAGGAATTTTTCATCTGTTGACTCCCATAAACATTTAACAAAATAGCACTTAAGATTTAAATGTTTTAGGTTTACAATTGGGTAGTTAAGCCAATTTTAGACCAGGAGTTTTTATAGTTTATTTTTGAATATCACTGTGGTTCACCACGAATTCAATAACGATATTTAATAAGCAAGGCCTTTTTAACTGAATCAGAGGAACATTGCTCATGTTCAGATTTACATGTTTCAACTAATAAAAGATTTCTTCATCTTTTAATTATTCATATTAAAATGTTCTCACTGCAGAGAGATCTTGGTCTTTCTTAACAGGTGACTTTTAACATTATACTGCAGTTTACTTTTATTAAAATAACAGTGACTATACTGTTAAGTTTCTATAAATACCTAACGTGCTGACTGATCAGCTTTTTGCCTCAGTGAGTTAGGGGTGAGTTCGCATCTTGCGACTTATCTCACAAGTACATAATTTCATAGCGCGTGCAGAAATTATTAATAACCATATACACAGACTGAACCGGATTGCTCACAAAACGAAGATTGACATGCACGCGTTCCTCCACCAAATAATATGTAGCCGCACTGGGTTGTACATAATAATTAACTGAAATGATATATAGGGAATTTGAATAATTAATCAGGAATATGATTAATATATATATCTCATATGACAGTTACATTAAAATTATTGAAGATGAAAAATAGCTCAATTGCATATATCAATAACTCAATACAAGGCACTGTAATTTACTCATTAAAGAGTAACTACACCCTAAACCAACTTTTTTTTAGTTAATGATCTATAAGAATGGGGCTTTATTAGTGCTGTTCATTGTTTTGAGTAACTTTTTTTGACATTTGAGTATAAAGCGTTTTAATTCTACAATATATGGTGTAAAAACGTCTGAGTGCTGTCCTCCTCAGGTTGAACAGTGGCTACTGCAGTTGATTTTTCCTATTAGATGTTGCGGTGGGAGCTAACGTAAGCAGTTTCCAGCTCACCACGCCCCTTGGTACGAGCTACCATGCCCTTGGCAGTATAAAACCATCTTGTTCCGTCAAAATCACTGTGAGTCAGGAGTTGGAATTGCGAGTATTGAAAACTATCAGGATAGACTATTATAGCATCTATTTAGCATATCAATTATATAGTTATTATATATAGTTTTATATTCCTCACAATTATATTCCTTCTTAGAGAAAAATGGTATATGTGAGGATTTCCAGTAAGGATTTAGACCGTATCATAGTACTGAGACTGCTCTCCTTAGAGTTACAAATGATCTGCTCTTATCATCTGATCGTGGGTGTATCTCTCTATTAGTTTTAATGGATCTTAGTGCTGCATTTGACACAATTGACCACAGCATTCTTTTGCATAGACTTGAACACTTTGTTGGCATCAGTGGAAGTGCATTAGCATGGTTTAAATCGTACTTATATGACTGCCATCAGTTCGTAGCAGTGAATGAAGATGTATCATATCGATCACAAGTGCAGTATGGAGTACCTCAAGGCTCAGTACTAGGGCCGCTACTCTTCACGCTTTATATGTTACCCTTGGGAGATATCATCAGGAAACATGGTGTTAGCTTTCACTGTTATGCTGATGATACTCAGCTCTATATTTCTTCGCGGCCCGGTGAAACACACCAATTTGAAAAACTAATGGAATGCATAGTCGATATAAAAAATTGGATGACGGGTAATTTCTTACTGCTAAATTCTGAAAAAAAAACAGAGGTGTTAATTATAGAACCTAAAAACTCTGCTTGTAATAACCTAAAACACGATCTAAGACTTGATGGTTGCTCTGTCAATTCTTCGTCATCAGTTAGGAACCTAGGTGTGCTATTTGATCGCAATCTTTCCTTAGAAAGCCACGTTTCTAGCATTTGTAAAACTGCATTTTTCCATCTCAAAAATATATCTATATTACGGCCAATGCTCTCAATGTCAAATGCAGAAATGTTAATCCATGCATTTATGACTTCAAGGTTAGATTATTGTAATGCTTTATTGGGTGGTTGTTCTGCACGCTTAGTAAACAAACTACAGCTAGTCCAAAATGCAGCAGCAAGAGTTCTTACTAGAACCAGGAAGTATGACCATATTAGCCCGGTCCTGTCATCGCTGCACTGGCTCCCTATCAAACATCGTATAGATTTTAAAATATTGCTTATTACTTATAAAGCCCTGAATGGTTTAGCACCTCAGTATTTGAATGAGCTCCTTTTACATTATACTCCTCTACGTCCGCTACGTTCTCAAAACTCAGGCAATTTGATAATACCTAGAATATCAAAATCAACTGCGGGCGGCAGTTTTCCTATTTGGCACCTAAACTCTGGAATAACCTACCTAACATTGTTCGGGAGGCAGACAAATAAATGCACAGACACTATTTAACTGAACAGAGATGACATCACTGAATTCAGTGATGAACTGCCTTTAACTATCATTTTGCATTATTGATACACTGTTTTCCTAATGAATGTTGTTCAGTGCTTTGACGCAATGTATTTTGTTTAAAGCGCTATATAAATAAAGGTTATTGATTGATTGATTGATTGAGTTATTTAGATCTTCAAGTTAGCGTAGAATTATCTGTATTTAGTACAGTGGTCAGGATGATACGTAGGTGTGTTGCTGGTTGTGACAGCACTGCTGGACTGCATAGTTTCCCAGCAGACTTTAAAATTAGGCGCCAGTGGTTGCATGCACTTGGCCTGGAAGACCTTGAGTTCCCACCTAGAGCTGGAGTGTGCAAGCATTTTTCACAGGATTGCTTCTCCAACGCAATGGAGGTGGAGATGGGCTTCTCCACACAGCTCGCGCTGAAAAGCGACACGATGCGGGAGTTAAGACCGCAGTTTGAGCCAGTTGCTCGAATTGATATGAACAAACACCTCGACATCCTCCACTTCAGGTGAAGGTAGGTGGGAAAAGTCCTCTACTTCAAATGATCGCTCAGTTGCAAAGCTACTTGTGTCATTACAGTCACTCTCCAATTTAGCGTCTCTGACAGCAGCTGTCAATCAATCCGTCACTGCGGGTCTCAGGTTCACGCCGCACTCGCTCAGCCCCGCCCTCGGTTCGTCCCCTTTATCTCCGCTGTGATCTGCCCATTTTTCAGCATTTTTCAAATATTGTCAGTGGGTGGAGTCAGGCTCTGACCAGGGGTTTAGTTACCCTTTAATATGTCAATATTCCATTCTTCATATCAATTATAGTGATATCTCTTACTGTAAATTACTGAAAATCAAACAGTGGTTTGTCCAGCGAACGGCAGTAAGATTAACTTATCAATTTTCAATAAAGTTATCACTTCTTATAATTCAAGGAAAATATTATCTGGCCATGAAAACATTATCCTATCATTATGAAATTGTTTACTAAAAAGTAAACAGCGTGTAGCTAAAGATCAGACATTTCATTGACTCGTAATGTGAGCGGTTCAGAGGCAATCATGAATATATATTGGTTTTTAATAACTGAACTAATAATACATCAAACTACAAATCACACAGAGTAAATACGCGTACGACAATGCAGACAGTAAACTTTGTGCAAGACATAACGGAATCCAAATGAGGGAGGGAGAGAGAGAGAGAGAGAGAGAGAGAATGAATGAGAGAAAGGACGAGAGAGAGGAGAGAGAGAGAGAGAGAGAGAGCGTGATTACAGAATAAGCTCAGTTATGCAAACTCACAGACAGTAACCCTTGAAAGACAACAACGAATCAAATCATAGACAAACTTTAAGCAGCATTTAAATCTCCATAGAGAATGATACTTGCATGTGGTCTCTTTGTGATTGGGCGTGTTCTCTCGTGTCTTCCGGGGCTGCTGCGGAATCGCGCGGTATTTGAAAGGTCCAAATAAGAAATGTTTCAGAATTCGTCTTCCTCGTGTGGAGAGGCAAATATGTGAATAACTTAGTAAAGAAAAGAAACGAAAACAACAGAAATGAAGGCTCCCGAAGGAGCCATGAGAACGGCTGTCTTCTCAGCCGCCATGCTGAGAGGGACGGCGATAGGAGAGTGGACCGAGGCCGCGAAGAGGGACGAGCAGAATTCAGAAGCGGGGAAGCGAAGAGAGAGCTAAGAGAGGGAGGGAACTTCCTGGGTCAGCTCATATGGCTTGATTAGTTCACGCCTCTGTTCGCGTGAACAACCAATGAACGTCCGTGATCTGAAGTGGGAAAAAGTTCCTTTGTCTCTGGGGAAACACCCATTCTAATAAGTTCTGGCTTATAAGATTTCAGCAGTGACATTCCAGCAAGTTCGTAATTCCAGATTAATACATTTTACACACCTTTTATAGAGGTGGATAGTTGGGTCACAACATGACAATTCCAGAGACACCAAAAACTACATATATAACTGATAGAAACACAACGTTACATTCGTATGCAGAATTACACACATTTAAAGATTAACAAACAATAAAATTGAAAATTGATTATGGAAAACATCTAATGCATCAAAAAGCAATACTTAACACATTTAGAATACATTGAGAAAAGGTAATAGTTTAGAATGCATTGAGAGAAATTGCCAGTGAGCTGGCTTTTCCTGTCCTCTTATACTCCTCACATAACAAGGATTAACCATTTTATGCAATGCACAAACATATTCAAAATACATATTATTAAGGACTTACATAAAGAGCTTAAATAAAAGTTTGTGTGTGTGTGTTTAGGAATGTGGGGGTTTCGTGTCTCCTTTGAGGCTGCTCACGTGACTCTGGAATTTCTTGTCGTAAATAATTTAAATCTAGCCAGGCTGGCACCAGGCCAGGCATTTAGTGTAAAAAGGTTTCATTTTATATGCCTGAATTCAAAATCTAAAAGTGTTGGGTTTGCATTGTTTTAGATTCAACGAACCTTGATTCATTAGTTCAGAACCCATGAATCGATGACCTGCATATCCGTTACACTGTTTCCTTTCTGATTTATCAAGCACGTTCTCACTCATCAAGTTCCATCAGCACATCACACACGTGCAAAGGATGGCATCAGTGCAGTGAAATATGCACTCCTGAAGACCAGGCAACCACAAAGAAACTAATTATTTTACATGTCCAGAAAGACCTATATCCAGTGGAGTATGCTGCTTTGATGAGGAACGAACAAGTTTTTCATTCAAGTGGGCTGCGGAACCTCGACCCCTACATCTACGATGAACTTTTGAGGGTTGGTGGACGACTGAGACAAGCCTCTCTGGAATCAGAGGTAAAGAATCCAATCATCCTCCCAAAGCAAAGTCATGTTGCCAAACTGTTGGTGAATTACTACCATTCCAAAGTGCACCATCAAGGCCGACATATTATAGAAGGAGCAATTAGATCGGCTGGCTTGTGGATTGTAGGAGGAAAAAGACTGATAAACTCCATTCTTCATCGTTGTGTGACATGCCTCAGACTCAGAGGAAAGCAGGAAGTCCAGAAAATGAAAACACTCACCGAAACTTGCACATTGGAGATGTTGTGTTGTTGAAACAAGTTCAGTCTTCAAGGAATGACTGGCCTTTGGGCTTGATCACATCTGTCTTCCCGAGCAGTGATGGAAAGGTCCACAAGATAGATGTTAAAACAACCTCAGGTGGTAACGTGAAAACATTCTTACGACCAATTTCTGATGTGATCTTACTCTTAGCTAAAGAGGACTGAGACCAAACACGGACTGTTACAGTGGCATTAATAATGCCAGACGGGGAGTGTTCTCCCTCTGATAGAGGCTTTGTATAATTTACGACAGACATTTACATAAATATTATAATTTTGTGGTTGTTTAATATTCTGTATAAGTTTCATTTTTACCTGCTGCTATTATGCAAGTCCTATGTGAGGACTTTTATTTTGACGTGTTTCCACGAGCAATGCCCAGCGGGTAACAGGAAATAACGAGCTCATGGTGCAGTGAACGCTTGAGATGTTTGTGTTGCATTTGCATCAATCTTCTTCTAATCCCTGCCGTAAGCATTGGCTGTAAGTTATTTTTGAATCGTTTATCTGTCTAGTGTTCATTGCAGGAGTGTAAACGTGATATAATTAAATGTTTATGCTTAAATGTTTAGCAGATTGGCGCTAGTGCGCTGTGTTGATAATGTTTCTAAACTGAGTTAGCAATGTATATGTGGCGGGAAGTTAATTGGGCAAACTGTAACTCAGCTGACTACGCCACCCTGTTAACAGGGAACATTATTGTAAATCAATCACCTACTAAAAGCACACAGGAATGTGGTTTCCAAAGACAGAGGCAAGAGACGTGGATACCAAAAATACAAAATGTTTATTTCAACAATAAATATGAATATTAATCTTAAAAAAGTCACTATGGACGGAAGTAGAGGAGGCATACAAAACAAAAGGAAACCGAGGCTTACCTAAGGCAGGTAGGCTAGCTTAATGAGTATGTGGCTACTATATTGCCAGAAGCATAACACCAAGTGCACAATTCGCACCACACACACACGGTAAGGTCAAGCGTGAACACACTGCACTCTTTGACAGAGTCCCACCACCGCACACAAGGGCCAACTAGCAGTCTGCCTGAAGCCTCGGTTCCCATAACAAAAGACACAGTTAATCAAATTTAATTCTCAAAGAAAAATAATAGAAATAATAACAACAATAATAAAATACTTAGCAGTTGAATGAAATACCATAAAAACAAATAAAGACTTAAACCAACCAAATCAAAACACCTGGGAAGTTGTAAAGAATTAACTCAGCTGGAGGTGAATACTCACCCCAGTTTCATGGCCAGGTGCCAATTAAATGAAAACAAACTAAACAAAAAAAGAAACAAAGCAACAATCATAAATCAGGCACTTACATAACCAAAGTAAAAAAAAAAAAAAAATGTAATATAACAATGAATAAGAATGAAATAAATAAATTAAAAAAAAGACAAACTGAAACAAATTACAACGTTCACAATCCAATAGGCAGAACGCAGAAAAGTTGATCAAATGGAGAGGACCAATACCCGCGCCAACTCACGCCTCTGCGTTAGATTGCAAAACAGACATGAACCAAACATAAACAAAGCAGCAGCATCAAAATACGTTGCCCCACAGGCTGCACTGAATGAATCCTCCTTAAAACTATTCCACCTAAAAAGGATTAAGTAGAGCATTGATTCGTCGCACCAAACACCTCAAATATCAACAGGGATGGCTACACATACCTTTTTATCGTAGCTATGATCACACGTCCAGCCGCACACGCAAACAGACATCAAACCGGCAAGAAGGGGTGGAAATGCAGCGGAAGTGCATTTAAAAGCAGTTGCCAAGCAACATGAGATGGTTATATGTCGGAAACTATGATTCAAAATAATGCTGGTTACCACAAGCGCACCACTGATTTGCATTCGCTAGCAAGCACATACCTGCAAGACAGGAAGCGTCTAAGTCAGGAAGGGGCGGGCCTCGAGCAATGACACACAAGAGGTGAGCACAACACGGTGCATTAAAAGTCCCCTTTTATATAACCGTGAATGTGTATGATTGGAGAACTGATGAAACAAATTTAAAGAGGAGACACCCAAGTTCGTCCCACTACATATACATTTAACTTTTTACATTGTTAATAAGTGTCATTTTGGTTTCTAATAAGTATTTCCATATTTCTGTCATTTATTTACAGTTTTACTCGGTTCATTGGCCGGTGTTTTTGCCCATGTAATCTACAGTATCATTAAAGGAGCAAGATGCTCATATCCTGGCTCTTGAGCAGAGTTTGGCTTGCTATTTATATATACCCACGCTTCGAAAGCAAATATAAATAGAGAACAGTACAAATACTGCATTTGGATCCGAACGTCTCTGACTCGCCATCGTAACAGAAGACTTCGCCAAACCAGGATCCAGCAGCCTTAATGCGTACATCCAGGTCAGTTATGAACCCAGTAGCCCAGCTTATGTGTTTATGTCAAGGAGATCAGCCCATCGAGGACTATGTGACGGACTTTGTTGACTTGGCGCATTTAACCAACATGGATGAGGTATGCCTCATGATCTTTTTCAGAGGAGGGCTATCTGAGTCTCTCAGTTTGATCATGCCATTGCACAAACCTCACAGGACAGTTATATAGATCTGGCACTTCAACTAAGTGGCTCAGCATTTACTGTGGGTGTAGTGGATGATGGCCATGGCCACCAGCCCAGCGCCGCTACACAAGATGGCCGCCAGCCCAACCCCGCTGCAAAAGATGGCCACCGCAGTCGACTTTCCAGAGTCAGGTCCCTGTCGACATTCCAGAGTCAAGTCAGATCCCCATTGATCAGGTCCCCGTCGATTTCCCAGAGTCAAGTCAGGTCCCCATTAACACCCATGATTCAAGTCACCGTTGATCTTCATGAGCAAGGTCAAGTCACCATTGTTCTTCCTGAACCCAGTCAAATCACCACGGATCTACCAGGCAGAACCTGATTTTACCAAGTGAGACATGTTCCTGGGACAACATCGTTGTTGACCCTGGAACAACATTGTGATTAACCAATCAGATTTTTAGAACCAGTTTATAGATTTTGTGAAGTTTACGCTTAAAATCAGTGTTTGGTGCTTGTACATCAGTGTCATTCATCTATCATTTCCTCTGATTTTAGGGATTACTCATGGTTAAGGTTAGGTTTAGGTGTAGGGATATGGTTAAGAATATATTTTTGGAGTAAAATGTTGTTCCAGGGTCAACAAAATATGTTGACCTAGGAACACATCGAACTTGGCAAAATCAGGACGTGCGATCTACCAGAGCCTCATCACATCTCAGCTGAGTGGTGTAATTCGACATGACTGTGTGTGAACCATAGTGGCTGACCATCGCTTTGGTGCGAGCAGAGAAGGTTTTCAAGAGGCAAATTGTAACATGGGGCAGATAAGGTTTTCAAGAGGCAAATTGTATGCCGAAAACTAGAAGCTTTAATTCAATTTTAGGCCGAAAACTAGCTTGTAGGTGGACGGAAGAGCCACAGCTGATTAGGTGAACTAGAATCATTCAATCGAGTGAAGATTTTGAGTAAGCTTTAATTACAGAGCATTTTTGCTAACCTTGCCGATTTGAGGTGACAAAATCGGATCTGTTGAAGATGTTTAACAGATTATAGACGTGCGTCGAAGGAAATCCAGAAGAGATTGAAGTCAGCCAACATGGGATCACCAAACAGTAAGCTAGCAAAATTTTTATACACCAGTTTTCGGTCAAATAGAAAAATAATTATGGGCATAAGTGTATACTGAAAAGCTGATCAAATATGATTTTCCTGAAGAAGGGACAATGAGTAAAGTAAGACTGAATGTTGTGAGAGAGTCAGTATGTGTTTGTCGCGTGTGTAAAAGATGTACTCAGACTATAGGTTGTTGGTTAGAAGATTCTGAAAGACAAGAACGTAAGCAAATGCAGAAAGAACTGGCATGTAGGGGTGAAATGAAAAAGATGGAAGAGAATGTGTGTGAGAAAACAACTCCACCGGAGCAAAATACTACTAATGAAAAGTGTGTTTGTGTTTTCCAATATGCACCCGAGGTCAGCACTGCCGGCTTATAAACATCACTACCCTGTGGCAGAGCTGACAGCCCTGAAACTGGACCATGATCTCAACTGCTCTCCGTTCCAAAGTCCAGCACAAAATGCAGCACGAGTTGCAGCGAGAGGAGCGCGAGCAGCAGCAGACACAGCAGTGCACATGACGAAGAACAGGACATCTTCGGGAACGCATCTGAAATTGTTCCCAGCACAACTGATTCAAAAAGACCAAGCACAAGCAGGCCGAGAGTGAAAAGCGTCACAGCTCTGAAAGACACAGCACCGAAAACATAAGAGCTCTGATGGTCGAAGTTTTTTGTTGTTGTTTTGTTTTGTTTTTAGAGCTTGGACAATGATATGAGAGAATTGATGGCACATCTAATGTTACCAGATCCGCAGGACACGAGCGAAAGGTTTGCGAAAGAACAGCTTTTACTATGCCAAGAGTTCAGCCCGACTTCACAAGAACTGAGACGGATGCTGGGTGTGAAAATGGGTCCAGCGAACTGGCATAAGGTGAGCATAAAAAACTCGCGACAACGGATGTGAGACGTGTGCACACAGACTGGGACCATGCAACCAACAAAACATACAGGAAAGAAGTGGAAAATTTCACTAACGCAGTAAGCGCAGAATTTCCTCCGCATGTGGACACTGAAAAGATTAAAGAGACTGAGAGCAGGACGGAGATGGTCCAGTTCAAGGAGGTCGGTGGCTGACTATGAAAAAGGGAAGTGAACATTTATTTCTAACATGCAAAACACGCACAAACAAAAACACATACACTGATTTACTTTCTGCTATCTGCAATGAAGAATCTGCTTGCAAATCTTTGTTTGTTTCGAACAATGTTGTGAATGATGAAATTTTGAGCAGTGTTTCTGATGAATGTTTAAAACTGTACAAAAGCACTGGGTTTTCTCAAATGCCAAGATACCCAATTGTAGTCGAGGGAGTAATAATTAACTTTTAAGTCGATTTCGGAGCATGCCAGAGCACTTTATGACCATGTGACTTCCCATGTGTGCTGAAAATGACAGGAAAAGTGTATGAAAGCACTTCGGCTTCAGGCCATTTGATCCATCATCTAATGGCCAGAGATTTATGTGTGAATTAAATTTGACCCTCAGTGCTGATTACTATGGAATTAGCATTGAGGAAGCACCACAAATGACATGTTCTAAATTTGAGCCGCAGTGGGCTTACGAATGGTAGATAAAAAAAGTTGATTAGGCAGAGATGATTTTGAAATTGGCTAAGGTTTGAACAACACCAATCAACACAGAGTTTATGAAGCCTGATAAAATGCATTTCAGAAGGGAGGCCGATACTAAATGCGTCTCTGGTATCGGACCTGCCCGAGGCTATTCTATTGCCAGAAAAAAAAAAAAAAAAAGTGTTTTGTAAGTGCGCAGTGCATACTAATTATAAAAGTTTCATTTCAACAGGAAATGCTATAGCTGATATGGCTGAGGATCAGAATGAATATAATAGTAAAAGAGCCACTTGCGCACAAGTTGACATTTAATCTTTACATTTCTCCTTGTTTACAGAGCATGCAGTCTTTTTCCATAGGAGCTGAGAAAAACAACTGGAAGGCATCGGGCAGTTTATAGCGTGTGGAGATCCGTTGTTGGAACACCTCGTTCTCCCAAACATTTTTTTTTTAAACATTATGCTAAGCTGACACATGGGTTAGCCCATATATCAAAAGGGGGGATGATTGCACAGATGAAAGAATTGTGGTTTACCAAGGGCTTCACAATATTTGCTGGTAATTAAAAAAAGAAAAAAAAGATGTGTTATCTGTAATACACACAATGGGGCACAAGGTGTCAAAACTCAACTGGTATCCCAACCAGACCTAGAAGGTCCGTTTGAGTACACATTTTGTCAATGAGGCAATAAAACAGGTGGGTCAGTTCTTAGGTATTGATATGAGAACACATTGTGCCTTACACATTGCGCCAGCAGATGCGCTATTGAACGGGAAAATCAGTCGATAAAGAACAAGTTGGCAAAGTGTTGTGAGGAAACTGGACGCTCATGGGTGAAAGCACTCCCAACTGTGTTATTGTACATGAGAATGAGAAAGAGAGTCAAAACAAATTTGAGCACATTCGAAATTCTCTTTGGTAGACCACCATTCATGGGAATAGAAGGGGGAAAAACGCAGGCTTCCATCAATGGATGTGTGTGAAAATAAAATGTTGAATTACTGCAAAGAAATGTCTTGTCTGTTATCCAACAGTTGTGTGCAGGTGAAAGCTGCCCAGAGGATGGTTGCTGAGAAGTTTCTGCATAAGATCAGGCCAGGGGATTACGTGGTAATTTGTGACCTGAGGATGAAGAACTGGAGGGTGAAACGGTGGCGAGGGCTATTCCGAGTTTTGCTGAAAACACACGGCAGTGAAGGTCGGTGAGAGACCTACATGGGTGCACGCCAGCCACTGCAGGAGAGTTCCGCCCATATTGGAAGAGCAACAGGAGGAGGAGCTTCAGCAGCAGTGGTGGGAAGAGTACTGAAAAATCATACTCAAGTAAAAGTACTATTACTTACCAAAAAATGTAATGTGAGTGGAGTAAAAGTACCTGTCCTAAATACCACTCAAAGTATGAGTAAAAAGTAGCCCCTTCAAAAGTAATCAAGAGTAGTGAGTATTATGCTGTGACTTATTCCACCTTATACCCTGTGAAATAAATATGTAGCTTTATAACAGTGTTGTTCTCTTTTATGGACGTTTCTCTGTAAAAAAAAATAAAAACAATTACTCAGAGTTTTATTTTTGACTGCTAGGACTGAAAGTCCAGGCATGTAATATTTGAAAAAGCAGCCAATAATCAGGTAACGTTTATTATTCTTGCAGCTTAAAAAAAATAAAATAATAATAATAATGCAAAGCATTGTACATTAACAATTTAACTTAAAAAGGTTACGTTAACATGCATTAACCAACAAGTCTCTTAACATGAACGCAGACTTGCAGAGATTTTAATGTAGGGGCCGACAACAATCCTACATTTTGAATTTGTTCAGTTTTACAATGAGCTAATTCTCAAAATTTGTACTGTCCAGCCTTGCTCGTTTAGGTGTAAACAGCTGCCCAGCACAACTAAAAAGGCGCTCGCATGCTGCAGAGGCAGGCAAGGGTGTGTTCAGTTTGAGGCTTCGCTTTTTCACCAAATGAAACGATTGAAGCAGTCCCATCTCTTCTGAGGCACAAGCCAAGTACCCATCCAATTCAGATGCAGTTGGAGAATGAACAGTCTTAATGGAAGAAAAGAAGTCATCCTCGTCAGAGGAATCATGCTGTGAGTCGTTTTGCTGGGTGTCCTTAATGGCGTCAAGATGATGCAGGATGTAATCCATCCCTACCATATACACAAAATAGAAACATTAATAATAATAATAGCGGATAATGCTGATAGACAAACTACAGCATGTTTACTAGTGTGTTATGGACTTTGGGGTTGTCATGGTCATTTTAGAAATGAAATAAAGCGGTTTACTTGCTACATAAGCACTGTTGCATTTACCCTTGTCTTTTCGAACAGTTTCATAGTCTGACTGTGCTACAGTAGGCAAGTAAATAAATAACCGAACCAATAGCTTAACGCCACAGAAACCCATAAAGTAGTGGAACAGTTACAAGTGGGATAAGTGAAATGTATCCATGACTCCTGACATTAAAAATCGAAATAAAATTCTGCATGCTCTCAATCTTGAACAAAACAAGCATAAAATATTTCATCAGATAATCTGTATTCATGAACAAAATAGAAATCTCTTACCTGCTTTTATGATGTGGGCCTTGTCAGTCCATGACGTTTTGAATTTTGGAAGAAGAATTGTAGCACTGATGAGTTCCGGATCTTCCATAAACTCCCCAAAGCGCTTTTGTAGACCCTTCTGCAGAGCATGAATAAGGGGAAGACATATCTTGATTGAAGCCTCCATCTTTTTGAGCTTGGAATCAAGAAGGTAGATGGTGGGAAGCAGCCACCCCATCTGAGTGTTTGTTTCGGACTGAAGGATGTTCAAGGCCATGGAAATAGGCTTCATCACAATGCAGTATTCAGAGAGGTAAGAAACTTCAGCAGGATTTAGCCTATTTAAAAATGAAATGATGACAACAACAACAAACAACGTCAAATCTAAACAAACAACTTAAGTATTCCAATTAGAACACACGGAGATTGAGTAAACAGACTTACATTTTGATTTTGAATGCTGCACATACATTCCGAAGGGATGCTTCTCCCTGCTCCTTCAGGATCCGCATTACCCTCTCTGCAGCATTGTACATTGAGTTCCATCTTGTTTGGTTGGGCTGAATGAACTGCAGCTTACATTCTTCTTGGACGATCTCAGCATTGATGGCAGACCGGCTGGTTTTATTGTATAATGCCTGGCATTTCGCAAACGTTGAATGGGAAAGCTTCTTATATACCTCACTGCTTTCCTCTGCCTTGGAAGCATCCACAGTAGCCACCAAATTAAGGAGATGACACGCGCAACGCTGATGCTTAGGTAGATGATACTCCAATCCAGTGTTAGTGTTTAAAATGGAACAGGTGTCCTGAACCTCAACTCCTTCTTCATTTTCCTCACTCTCCAGTGTCACTGCCTCAGCAGAGTCAGCACCAATAAACTCTTACGGATTCTATTCACCATACACCTTAAATGCTTTGATAAAATTTGATCCACTATCAGTTGTTGTTCTGACTATTTTTGTGGAGTGGATGTCATCCAGGGTTTCTGCGAGCACATCAAATGTATGTGATCCTTTCAAATGTCTAAAGGCAATGGAAGCAGACCTTCTTTCCAGTGTACATTCATCAATCCAGTGTGCAGTTACACCGATGTAACTCCGTTGTCGTGCTGTCCAACAATCAGTTGTGGTACCTATACAGCTGACTTTTGCCATCTCAGCAATGATGTTCTTCTTAACCTTTGTGGCCACTTCCTCAACTCTCAGCTTCACAGTTGGTCTGGACATAACTGTACAGCCAGGTTGCAACTTAAATGTTGGAAGTTCAACTACGGTAAAGGGCTGAAGGCTTTCGCAGACAAATTCAACTACAAGCCTGTCAATTGTGGACTGAGCAACCTGCCTGCACGACATGGAATAGTCTTTAATCTTCATCTGTTTCACAGCTGAATCATTCTGTTCTTCTGAGTTCTTTCTTTTCAAGATGCATTCATTGTATTGCTTTATTTTTGATGGAGGTTTTCTCTGTAAAAAGAATACACTTCAAAATTAAGTAACATCTTACACCACTGATAAACTTTTGCTAGCATTTAAAAATAAACATTTATGTATAAAACTGATGTTTTATGAAAGTTATTTGCCATTCATAAACTACAATTTTAAATCGCCATGCAAGAACACATTACATTAACATATACATTTATAATTAAGTCGACAAAAAGTAGATTAATGCGTTTATATGTTAAGAGAAATATGTGTAACTTAAGGGGCATAAATCTAATGATAAGTTAATGCTTAATGCACTTTGAACCCAGCTAACAAGCTAAGGGTGTCCAGCAGCTTATAATAATAATAATAATAAGTTTTATTTATATAGCGCCTTTCCAGAGCTCAAGGACACGTTACAATAAACAAACAACAATAAAGGCAATTGACAAAGAGAGCAGACAGAACAACAATAGGCAAATGAGATTGCAAGTACAGTAAGTGAGAATTGTGTAGATGGGGCAGCAACCAGCAGAGAGAGAGGAAAAAAAAAATTAAAGTAAAAAAAAATAAAAAAAAAATAATAAAAAAAAACACTAAGACCTATAACATTCAGAAAATAGGTGTGTTTTGAGCATGGATTTGAATTCAGAGATAGTGTTAACAAAACGGAGTGATGGGGGGAGAGAGTTCCACATTTTGGGTGCAACAACACTGAATGATCTGCCCCCCATTGAAGCAAGGCGATGCCGAGGGACAATGAGGAGGCTGGAATCAGCGGATCGTAAAGAGCGAGTTGGGGTGTAAGGGAGAAGCAGGTTACAGAGGTAGGGGGGAGCAAGGCCATGCAGAGACTTAAAAGCGAGAAGTAGAATTTTGAATTTAATACGGTAAGCCACAGGAAGCCAGTGAAGATCATGCAGAATTGGGGAAATATGTGCAGAACGCTTGGTGTGGGTGAGTAGTCTGGCAGCAGAGTTTTGAATGTATTGTAATTTGGAAATGGAGCTAGCTGATAGGCCGATGAAAAGTGCATTGCAGTAATCAAGACGTGAGGTGACAAATGCATGGATGACAGTTTCAGCATCTGAGATACTGATAAAGGGACAGAGCTGAGCGATACGACGTAGATGAAAGAATGCCAATTTAGTGATGGAATTAATGTGAGAGTGAAAAGATAGAGAGGAATCAAAAATTACACCAAGATTTTTAACAGTACTAGATGGTTTGATAAGAGAGCCGGCGATCTCACAGGTGAAGTTTGTAGGAATTTTATTAGTGAGTGATGAAGGTCCAGTGAAAATAATCTCAGTTTTGTCCATGTTAAGTTTTAGAAAATTTGAATGAAGCCAATCTTTTATTTCATGTACACAGGCAGAGATTTTGTCAGTTGTGAAAGATAAAGTTGATGTACAGGTAGTATATAATTGAATGTCGTCAGCGTAGAAATGATAATTAAAACCATGACGGCGGAGGATCTGACCAAGAGGGATTATATAGATTATAAATAATAATGGCCCAAGAACGGATCCCTAAGGGACACCTTGCTTCAGGGGGACAGTGGGTGAGGGAAAATTCTGAAGTGAAATGTAAAACAGTCTGTCAGAGAGATAAGAGGAGAACCAGGAAAGAGCAGCACCAGAAATACCCACATCCGAAAGGCGTGAAATGAGTAGTTGATGGGAGACGGTATCGAAGGCAGAGCTGAGGTCGAGCAGCAAAAGCATAGACAGAGAACCAGAATCACCAGAGAGAAGCAGATCATTTAGTACCTTAACTAGAGCAGTTTCAGTACTATGCATAGGGCGAAAACCAGATTGAAAAGGATCAAGAAGATTATTTTCAACTAGAAAAGACTGAAGCTGGGAGGCAACAGTACTTTCCAGTAATTTAGCTATGAAGGGGAGATTTGAAATGGGACGATAATTAGTTAAAACTGAGGGGTCAAGGTTGGGTTTCTTGAGAACAGGGGTAACAGCTGCAGTTTTGAGTGACAGAGGAAATGAAGCAGAGGTAAGAGAAGCATTGATGAAGTGAGAGATAGGTGCAGAAATAACTGAATGGCAAAGTTTCAGTAGAGTAGTAGGAGCAGGGTCAAGATGACAAGATGAAGGGTTGGATTTCAAGATTAACTCAGAGACAGAAGAAGGAGTAGACAGAGAGAAAAAAGGCAGGGATTGACAAGGTTGATTCGGCAGATGACTAATGTTACTGGCATCATTAAAGAGGCACTGGTTTACGGCATCTGTCTTTTCGAGCATGTGAGCCAAGAATGAAGTGCAAAGTTCATCAGAAGCTAGAGCAACATGAGATGGAGGTTTGGTAAGTTTATTAATTGTGTTGAATAATGCTTTTGGCCTGTTGCTTGATTTATTGATTATAGCAGATACAAAACTGGAACGAGCCAAACTCAGGGCCGATTTATAAATCTTGATATGTTCGATGAATGCCAAATGGTGAACAGTCAGGCCAGTTTTCCTATAGTAACGCTCAAGCCGTCTGCCAGTGGCCTTTAAGATACGGAGCTCAGGAGTGTACCAAGGAGACGAATGTGTGGAAGGGACACTTCTAGTCTTGACAGGAGCATGCTTATCTAAGATATCCGAGATTATGGAGTTATAGTTGGATAGTATCAGTGAGGGTGAGGAGATATCAAAGACATCAGAGAGATTAGAAGAGGAAACGGAGGTACAAAATAATGCAGTATCAACAGCTTTGAGATTGCGGTAAGATATGACAGTTGTAGAACAATTCTTATGCATAGGCAGGCTGAAGCTAAAATCAAGAAATTTGTGATCAGAAATACCAGTGTCAGTAGAGGTGATGGAAGAGATATTGGTCATTGATGTACAAATCAAATCAAGGGTATGACCACGGGTATGAGTAGGAAAATTAACATGCTGAATTAGATTAAAACAATCAAAAATAGAAAGTAACTGGTTGGAGTTAGAGCAAACAGCATCAACATGAATATTGAAATCACCAAGCAGTAGAATGGGAAATGACAATGAGCAGACAAGGGTCAACAGTTCACTGAGTTCAGAAAAGAAGTTAGACAGGACCTTAGGAGGTCGACCTGCAGTCGTTACATTGTTTATTTTTTTCCTGTCAATGATGATTGGCTAAGGAGAATAATCAGTCCACTGATTCCCGTCCAATCAAGCTTGCGCCTCGAGTTTGTGCAGCACTGACAAAATACATTCAAATTGCGCATTGTATTCTGCAGTGTATTTAGTAACTGTTTAAAGCCATTTTGCGATTTAAGTCATTATACGTAGGCCTACAGTATAACCAGCAACAACCCCGCTCCCTCTTCTCATCAATGACGACGACTGACGAGATAGTCTTATTAAGCAGTCATTGCTTGTGATGATTTTTGCGTCTTCTCGAACACGTCCATACTGCTGCATTAATAAAATGACCATTCCTTCACTCCAAGCTGGTTGCTAATGGCTAACGTAATTGTTTTTGGCCGAATAATTTCGGTTGCCTGAAACATTCGGTGCATCCCTAATTCACATTGGCTCATAAAACCTAACACAGTTTTATTTATGCCCCCCACACTATATTTGTGACGTTTATTATACCATTTAACATAAATATTTAAGATATGATACTTAGCAAATATGAAAAACTTACCTCAATGTGCTCTTTTAAATTAGAGGAAGAACTCTTGAATGCTGATATTTCAATTGCACAATTGCCCTTCTTCGCCTTCATTGTAAAAAGCTCCTTCAGGTACGGCCAAGGATGCTGAAGTGGTGTATTTGAGTTACTGCATGTTGAAGCATCCACCACACTTCCTTCCTCCTCCTCCTCCATGATTAAACTACATTGGCGCCAGGTGTTTTGAAGTCTGTCTGATGCAAGTTTTCTATGCGCGATATGATTGGACGGGAATCAGTGGACTGATTATTCTCCTTAGCCAATCATCATTGACAGGAAAAAAATAAACAATGTAACGACTGCAGGTTGAGGGAAAATAGCGCAGTAAAAGTACCGATACAGCACTAAAAATGTACTCAAGTACAAGTAAAAGTACACTGTTTTTAAACTACTTAAAGTACAATTCCTGAGAAAAAATACTCAATTACAGTAACGAGAGTATTTGTAATTCATTACTTTACACCACTGCTCAGCAGCAACAACAACTAGTCCAACAATAAGCCTCAAGATCGAGCCCAAACACCAAGTGCAAGGTCACTCAGGAGGAGTGTCACGGGCCAAACAGTCCGGCCATGAGGAAAACAGAAGTTTCTTTAGAAAATGGGTTATTTTATTACACCCCAAAAAAATACTGAACAATAGAAACCAAAAAATTAACAACTAGGCCTATAAAAGAGGTCAACAAAATATAACTATACTCAAAACAGCATACAACAAAACAGAATATGAACTTAACAACCTCACCTCACAGAATGAGACACCAGGGAACATATATAGTGACTTGACAAAACCAATTTACACAAAAAGGGGAAAATAAAAAATGGGAGACAAGTACAAACAATTACAGAGCCAACAAACTAAACCCAAACCCCCCTCTAACATGGCAGCACATGGTATGGCTTAATTGGCAGGTCACAGGATATCACAGTCCTCCACCCTTGGCCACACCTTTCCCCCCCCCCAGGACAGAGCTCTCTCCAACATGGTAACAAAGAAACAATGATTAATAAACAGAAAATATTTACATAGCCCTACAATGTGAAAATGTGTGCACTTCATTTAAACAGTGTGTTGCTAAGACAAATAATATTATATGATAACTGAAATAAACTATATTATCAATGTTTCTAAATCATGAATTGTTTGGGGTGTGGCTATTGCAAAAAATTACTTAACCTATGTACCTAAAACATAACTTGGGTGCTGGTATTACCCTTCCTTGCCAATTGGTCATCCTGTGTGGCTTGGGCCACCACAAGGAGTGATAAGGCCGGTGAGCAGAGTAAAGCCATCTGTGCAGCCACAACCAGAGACATTGCAAAGACTTGCAATCACTAGACAAGATGGATCGTTCAAGACCGTGGTACCCATTCAGACTGCCAGGAATGTGTGGACTTTGAAAGACTACATTCATTTTGACTTTGCAACATAATTGAACCCATGAGAGAGGCCGTAAGAGAACCTGAGCGGACTGACAACCTGTGGGTCGGATGGGTTTATGTCTATGTGGGGAGGATGAATGTGCTGGATAATTCAAATTGTTCTGCCAATTGTAGTGATAGGAATTCTCATCATGTTCTTGCTTGCAATGAATTATGAGATGTATTTCCAGCTTAGTACAGAGATAAGTCAAGGCTGGGACACCCATACAAGCAGTAAAAATGACTGCTTAACCAATAGATAGTGAACACAATTGTGATGATTATGAGAGTGACGAAAATGATGACATTTACAAAAAAAAAAAAGGTGAAGATTGATATACAGGTATATGAAAGTCAGACATGAGGAGTCTAACTGGGATGAAATGACTTGAAACAATTATAATAATTTACGTTTTCGATATTATAATCATGTATGAGTTTGCATAGAATTAAAAACAAGTGAGTTTTTAAGTTGTTATAATCAAAACTAATGTTAATTAATCCTAATTAATCCAAATAGTTTATCAGAGAATGATAAAGAGGAGGAATTGTTGTAGAAAAATTTATATTTTACTCTTTTTTTTATTTACTTTCTTAGACATTTAGTGGGCTTTCATATATTTTAGATTTTCCTTTTGATTTAACTTGTGTTTCTCTCTCAGTATGTATGTTTGTCACCTGAAATGCAACGAAGACATCCCACAGGAAAACAAAGAGCCTTCAAAGTCTTTAGTGCGGGTCATTTACTCAGGAAAGATCAGAGGGGTTAGCCATAAATAAAGACCTTTGACCTCACGAGTGTGAAGATAATAAAAGCCCAGGGGGGTTAGGAGGACCATGGTGTTTCTGAAAACAGCTAGTTTTGGTTTACGGGGCTAAGTGGAAATTTACAGAGAAGGAGTCTTGTAAGAAGTGGAGGTGATAACAGTATAATAAGGCTGTCTGTTTTCAGTGTGATTCAGGTTTGTTGTGTTTCAGGGTAGCTGCTGAAACAGTGAACGCACCTCTTTAAGGAAAATAAACTTCTTTCCTTAAATATCATTTGATTCCTTGTCTCTTACACTAAGATGCTATTTGTTAGTAATTGTTTTTGCCACAACAACTACATCTCCCATGAGTCACTGCATCACTATCACCTTGCCACACCTGCACCTAATTCGTCAGCTAATCTCCTTGCCACACCTGCACCTCATTTACACACACATATAAGCAGCACTCACACACAGACACTTGTTCTTTGCAAAGTCTTGTTTAGCTGGTCTAGCATTTCCGAGTGGTTTCCCCTGTTTTTGTTCTTCCCGTGTCTGATCTTGGATTGTGTATTTCAACTCTGATGCTCTGCTGCCTGCCCCGATCTCTGCTTGTTTCTGTTTTTGATTCTGGTTACCAATGACATACCTGACGCCATTCCTGATTTCTTGCCTGTCCTTTCTCTAAAAAATTACTGCATTTGGATCCAAACGCCTCTGACTCTCCATCGTAACCGGTAGCCCCTAATTATTCTAAAAGGAAATATTATTATATTATGTGCAACTTATACATTACATTGGGTTTTGTTTAGACCATAAAAGAAGCCTGTGTAAAAATGCTGTATAAATAAATGTTAAATGCATCCATTATTGAAAGCAAGTAATTAATATGAGCTATAGTCACATGAATTCTTTGGATAGTGTCAGATGAGACAGTCCTGCGACTTGTACAACATCATACAAGTGTTAAACTGAATTATTAAGACAGTGATGTGCGACTGTGTTTAGGGTTCATTTTTAAGACTTTGAACCTGTCCAAATACCCACAATTGCAGTCTTGGCCACTTGAAAGTGTGTGTACATGACAGTGTGTGCACAAGACTGTTTCCAGTCTTAATAATGCCAAACCGCAGCGTCCTTAACACACACTAAACCTCTCCAATACTGCTCTGGAGTGCTATACAACACTCGGTGTATCCCATCATGCATCATGTTTTGGAAAAAATCATCAGACAGCAAAACCTTGCAGTGTTGGGGTTCTCCAGGACCAGGATTGGGAACCACAGTCATCAGGTCATGAAAAGTTCAACACACACTTGTGGTCACCATGCTCACTCGAACACTAGGCCAAATACAGGAAATATGTCAAATAAGTAATCAAGTGGTCAAGTGCAAAGATGGAAAGTGTGGGTATTTGGGCAGTGCAACAGTTTAAGAAACAACATATGCTGTACAAATTATAACAGCAGGAATGGTTGATAAAAGGATAAAAAATATCACAGACTTACTGCTGCAAATGTCTGCCTCCGCTGACCCAATTGCAGTGAGAGATAACAAGGTTTTATTGACAAGACAGACTGATACAAGAGGTAGTGACGTGCACAATAGATACCACAACAGGGACACAATAAACCAGAACAGCTAGGGAAGGCAGAGACCAGATGCCAGGCTGGTAGCAGTGGTGGACAGTAACGGAGTAGCTTTACTTCGTTACTGTACTTAAGTACATTTTTCAAGTATCTATACTTTACTGGAGTAGTTTTATTTTTACTAACTTTTACTTTTACTTCACTACATTCCAAAGCATAAAATCGTACTTTTAACTTCACTATATTTCATAAAACATATAGTTACTCCCTAAATATATCACGTGCTCCGACACGCAGATACGGTGTCTAATTCATCATGAATGAACTGAGTATTTTCAAAATAAACTTTTAAATCGGATCGCAAATCGCACCAAATGATTCGTTTATGAATTAGAATGATCCGATTGCAGCCTACTGTCTATACATTGCAGCTGTTCTGGAGTCGACCCCTCACTGATTCAAATGAACCGTTTAGTGCGAGTCTCCAGAAGTCGAAACCGGGATATCTTGTGAGCGCGTGTGTCTGATGTTGCTAAAAGTAAGTTATTAATGTTGAAATTTTGGATTAATTATTGTAACTGAAAATCATATTTAGGTCAAAATTGTCAGTTGTTTGGGAACTAAATCCGTTGTAAAGAGTGATTTATTTAAGCCCACTGAAATGCTCCAGTGCAGACGATGCAGACACATCAATTTAAGGTAAAAAAAAAAAAAAAAAAACCTTAAAATAACACAGATTAAATACATTAACTCATGCACGTTCAAATTCCCTGCTGCTGTAATGTTAACAGTTTTATTAAAATGTCCTATGTGATGTCTGTTTTTATATTGTTTATCAACAGTAACGTTAAACATATATATATATTGTTTGGATTAACTAGACGAGTAGACAGACATGAATGTTTATTCATAACCGTACTGAAAATAAGTAAATATTGTTCCCTTTCAGTCGGTCACGTTCGACGTTACGAATGGGGATCTCGCCCGAGAGCCCAATCACCTTCGAGAGGTACAAAACGAGCCAATGGTACACAAAGTACCTTGGTCTGCGGAATTTGCATCGCGAGCTCCGCCCCGCAGAGCGGTTATATAAGGAGCAATGCGAGCAACTCGCATTCAAGCTTTCGCTTCGGAGCCGAGCACATCGCTTGCTGCAATCACCGGAGTGTTTACAAGCAAGAGCTGGTGTTGGTGTGACGGCACGATTCAGCGTTTCATCTGGGTTTCCTGCGACAGCTCCCGCGTTTCCCTGAGTGCTTCAACACCCCTAAAAGAGCAATTTCTCTCACAAAAGAGATACGGGCCGATTTGTGTCTTTTTAAAGATGTACGCCGCAGCCGGTTGAGTTCCCGGATGAGTTTGCTGGACCCTCTCAGGCTCCTGACATCTCATTCGGGGCTCGCGAAGAGGACCGTATGTCGATCGCCGGATCACAAGGCGGGCTTGAGTCCTCGGGAGATGAGGGTTCGGCTGCATTGCCTCCCTCGGGAGTGCCAGCGTTGTCCGAGTCTGATCCCGAGCTGACGGCCGTGCTTTCCCAGGCAGCGGAGAGCATCGGGCTTGACTGGAATCCTCCACCCTGTCCCGAGCGCTCGAGGCTGGTTCCTGGGGGCTGCTGATGCGGATCGCCAGCACCCCCTCTAGTTCCTTTCTTCCCAGAAGTGCACCAGGAAGTAACTAGTTCATGGAAGGCACCTTTAACTGCCCGAAACCGTTCTGGTTCTTCCTCCGCCTTCACTGCCCTCGATGGCAGGGCGGCCAAGGGGTATGCTGGGATTCCCCCGGTGGAGCGTTCTGTTGCGATGCAACTGTGTCCTCAGAGCGCCTCCGCTTGACGTGGTGGTCCCAAGCTGCCCTCCAAGGCCTGTAAGTTCTCATCCACGCTTGTGGCCAAGGCTTACAGAGCTGCGGGCCAGGCCGCTTCTGCCCTGCATGCCATGGCCTCACTTCAGGTCTATCAGGCCAAGCTGCTCCGGCAGCTGCACGAGGGCAGTGCTGACCCAGGGGTTTTACAGGAGGCCCGCACTGCTAGCGACCTCGCTCTCCGGGCAACGAAGGTCACTGCGCGCTCCTTGGGTCAGTTGATGTCCACTTTGGTGGTCCAGGATCGCCACCTATGGCTGAACCTGGCAGACATGAGGGAGTCTGATCGGGCTCAGCTCCTCAACTCCCCGGTCTCCCAGGATGGCCTCTTCGGCGACGCGGTAGAGAGCTTTGCCCAGCAGTTCTCTGCCGCCCAGAAGCAGTCTGAGGCCATCAGACATATCCTGCCCCGGCGGCCCACTGCTGCTTCCACCCCGCCGCCGGCGCAACCTCAGCATGCTCGTCGCCGAGGGCGCCCACCTGTGGCCTCCTCCACTCGGCCACAGCAGCAGCCTTCACCCCGGCCGCAGCGAGAAGATGGCCGCAGAAGGGCGAAGCAACCCAACTCTGCCCCTAAACCTGCCAAACGCCAGGCCAAGCGGCGTTCCTGAGAAGGCGACCCGGAGTTGGAGACGTCAGCTCATCATGAGATGGTAGCAGGACCACTCCTTCCCCCGGAGGAGGGCCGGGGGAGCATCCTTTGTTCTCGTTTTCTTTTTGTTCCGCCACTGGCCCTGCAGCCGGTGGTACCCAAACCTTCACTAAAAGAGCTGTTTCCTCTACCTCCGGGTCCCAAGAGGCCATGAACGACAGCTGGCGACGTGCTTCCTCGCCGCTCTCGTTCTCCTCTCCCCTTGCCAGTTTCCATGCAAAGACGGCTCAAAAACGCTTCGCCTTCTCATGCCCTCTTTGCCACTTGGAGTCAGACGAGTGCCCGCACTCCGCCCACACTAAGGGACGCTATGCCTCCCATGCCGGGGCTGTCTGCTCCACCACGCTGCCCCACTGTGGGTATGCCTGTAGTCCCCTTGACCCCGCTGGTTTGGTTCCTGGGAGCCTGGCTAGAGCTCCCCAGGCCTTCCCGCTGGCTCATCCAGACGCTCAGGCTCGGCTAGGCGATTCAGTTCGCCCGGCGTCCACCCAGGTTTCGGGGTGTCCATGCGACGATGGTGGGCAAAGATGCCCCTGTCATGCGCGTGGAGGTCGCGACCCTGCTGGCAAAGGGCGCGATAGAGCCGGTCCCTCCAGCCGACATGAAGTCTGGCTTTTACAGCCCTTACTTCATAGTACCCAAGAAGACAGGTGGGTTACGACCAATCCTGGACCTGCGTGCCTTGAACCGAGCTCTGCACAGACTCCCGTTCAAGATGCTAACGCCCAAGCGCATTTTCGAATGCATTTGTCCGATGGATTGGTTTGCAGCGATCGACCTGAAAGACGCGTACTTTCATGTCTCCTTTCTTCCTCAACACAGACCGTTTCTTCGGTTTGCTTTCGAGGGGCAGGCATATCAGTACAAGGTTCTCCAATTCGGGTTGGCCCTGTCTCCCCGCGTCTTTACGAAGGTCGCGGAGGGAGCCCTAGCTCCTCTCAGGGAACAAGGTGTCCGTATCCTCAACTACCTCGACGACTGGCTGATCCTAGCTCACTCTCGAGAGCGGTTGTGCGATCACAGGGATCTGGTGCTCAGACACCTTGCCCGACTGGGTCTTCAGGTCAACTGAGAAAAGAGCAAACTCTCCCCGGTGCAGAGGATCTCTTTTCTCGGTATGTCCGTGCAGCTTACGAACGAGCGCGCGCAGTCATTGCTGAATTGCCTGAGACAATTCGAGGGCAAGAGAGTGGTTCCACTGAAACTGTTTCAGAGGCTCCTGGGGCATATGGCGTACGCGGCGGCAGTCATACCGCTCGGGCTACTCCATATGAGACCGCATCAGCACAGGCTTCACAACCGAGTCCCAAGATGGGCATGGCAACAGGGCACGCTCCGAGTGACCATCACTGTGGCCTGCCGCCGATACTTCACCCCGTGGTTGGACCCCTCGTTTCTATGGGCCGGCGTGCCCCTAGAACCGGTGTCCAGACATGTTGTTGTATCAACAGATGCCTCTGCCATGGGCTGGGGTGCCATGTGCAACGGGCATGCTGCGTCAGGCTCCTGGACAGGACCCCGACTTCAGTGGCGTGTCAATTGCCTCGAGTTGCTAGCAGTACGTCTTGCTCTGCACCGCTTCAGGGCCCTGCTGAAGGACAAGCACGTTCTGGTCCGTACGGACAACACTGCGACCGTAGCGTACATCAACCATCAGGGTGGTCTACGCTCCCGCCGCATGTCGCAACTCGCTCGCCATCTCCTCCTGTGGAGTCACAAGCATCTGAGGTCGCTTCGTGCCATTCACATTCCGGGCAGGCTCAATAGTGCAGCCGACGAGCTCTCACCACAGCAGTCTCGCCCCGGGGAATGGAGACTCCACCCCCAGTCAGTTCAGCTGATTTGGGAACACTTCGGAGACGCTCAGGTAGACCTGTTTATCCCACTGGATAGTGGATGCTATTGTCCTGGCTTATCAGGCTCGAGAGCTGCCATGCCCCCTAGGGGTGAGAGTTCACATAACTAGGAGCGTAGCTTCCTCCTGGGCGCTGGCGCATGGCGCCTCGCTAGCAGACATCTGTAGAGCTGCAGGCTGGGCGACACCTAACACATTCGCAAGATTTTATAATCTCCGTGTAGAGCCCGTGTCCTCCCGGGTACTCGCCCCTTCGGGCCAGTAAGGACCTGCTCGGTGTCAATCCGCTTGCTGCGCCATTCCACTCCGCGGACTGGATGTGTGCGCTATTCCCCTCAGGTGAGTTCCTCAGTCAGAACCCTGGGTTCCTCCAGCACTGTTGATGTCAAACACTTGCGTACATGCCCTTTGGTCAGCCATGTGTGGGACTAGGTGCCTCCATGTGTAGTGATTCCCCTTTCTGGGTAATCCCACGTGTGTATGTCCACAGTAAGTCTCTCCGCAGCATGTGTCTTTCCCTTGGCAAGCCCCTTGTCAGCTCTGTCGTTGAAACTTCCACCCTGCGGGCTGGCTACCTCAGAGTTCTTATGTATCACCACCTTGGTAGATACCTGCCTTCTGTAAGTCCTCCCACGGGCAGGCAGCCTGCTAGCATATGTCCAGCTGGAATATGCTACCCAGTGTATTCTGTGCGAGCTATAGGCCCTCACTCGTGCTGGCCTCACGACAGGGTGCTATCATTCACACGGGTCGCTGGAAGACAGCCATGTGGCGTTTTGTAAGGGACCCCATTCGTAACGTCGAAGGTGACCGACTGAAAGGGAACGTCTTGGTTACGTATGTAACCCTCGTTTCCTGAAGGAGGGAACGGAGACGTTACGTCCCCTTGCCACATCGCTGTTCTGCTGAACGGCCGGGTCATTGGCTCGGTTCCTCAGCGAAGATTTGAATGCGAGTTGCTCGCGTTGCTCCTTATATACCCGCTCTGCGGGGCGGAGCTCGCGATGCAAATTTCGCAGACCAAGGTACTTTGTGTACCATTGGCTCGTTTTGTACCACTCGAAGGTGATTGGGCTCTCGGGCGAGATCTCGTTCCTTCAGGGAACGAGGGTTACATTCGTAACCAAGACGTTAGCAGATGCTAACTGTCTAGCTGACAAGCTTGTTGGTACTAAGTTGAGGTAATTTTTATAAATAATGTCCAAATATTTTTATTCAACCACCTATATATAGATTACGTCTGGGTAGAAAAGAAAGGATTTGATGTTCAGAACATGGTAACTACAGTAATTATCAAAGATGGGAAGAGATGCATCCTGTTTAGCCAGTGGTGTTTTTAAACCACAGACAAGGTTTTAGAAGGAAAAAATCATTATGAAAATATAATTATATTTTCCTTAAAATGTTCTTCCTAACTTCAGGCCTTATTATCATGTCATATACAGTACAGACCAAAAGTTTGGACACACCTTCTCATTCAAAGAGTTTTCTTTATTTTCATGATTTTGAAAATTGTAGATTCACACTGAAGGCATCAAAACTATGAATTAACACATTTGGAATTATATATGGAATTATATACATAACAAAAAAGTGTGAAACAACTGAAAATATGTCATATTCTAGGTTCTTTAAAGTAGCCCCCTTTTGCTTTGATTACTGCTTTGCACACTCTTGGCATTCTCTTGATGAGCTTCAAGAGGTAGTCACCTGAAATGGTCTTCCAACAGTCTTGAAGGAGTTCCCCGAGAGATGCTTAGCACTTGTTGGCCCCTTTTGCCTTCTGTCTGCCGTCCAGCTCACCCCTAAACCATCTCGATTGGGTTCAGGTCCAGTGACTGTGGAGGCCAGGTCATCTGGCGCAGCACCCCATCACTCTCCTTCTTGGTCAAATAGCCCTTGATGCCTTCAGTGTGACTCTGCAATTTTCATAGTCATGAAAATAAAGAAAACTCTTTGAATGAGAAGGTGTGTCCAAACTTTTGGTCTGTACTGTAACTTTGATGTTCTGTAAAAAAACAAACTTTAAAATACTTTGTTCTTACTGGTGAAAATCAGATGGTCATCTCTGTTTTCTCTCATGTACATCGCAGTGTAAGCTTCACAGTTAACATCACTCTCACCAACGTAGTCCATATCAACAACAAAAATATATCTTGACTTCACATAGTGGTTATTTTGGAAAAAATCCCAGATATTTTGAGCAGTAGGATTATAAAAATATATGTGCTAATATAAAATTAAATTAAGTAGGCTATATAAAATGGAAAACCTCTATCTTTCAGTACTTTTTTACTTAAGTACATAAAGAATCGAGTACTTTTGTACTTTCACTTGAGTAAAATTGAAAAAGGAGTACTTTTACTGGAGTAATATTTTATTATATGTATCTGTACTTTTACTCAAGTACTTGATTTGTGTACTTCGTCCACCACTGGCTGGTAGAACCAGGGCATGACACATGGGGACGGGTCAGGAACTCGAACACAAGACTATACAGGACAAAGCTCCACAAAAACACAAATAAAACTCAAGACAAGGAAAAACAAACCAATATAAGGTTAAGTAACAAAGTAAGAAATTACTAATTTAACCAACTCAGAATAATCAAACAAAACCAAGACTCAAGGCTAGAAAATCTAAAATATTACAAATAAAAGCAAAAAGGCAAGAACATGGAATTACAAGGACTAGACAAAACAAGGGTACAAGACCAACCAGACAGGGAGACACGGACACATATTCAGCCACATACAGAGACAGAGGGGGTGAGAATGACAACGGACCAGCAAACACAAAAGGGTAAGGTGCACTATAAATGGGGAGGAAAATACTTGAGGGACAGGTGAGCACAATTAGACCAACTAGGGTAACAAGAGGGTGTGGTAAAAAGTAAACAAGGAGGAGGGCTAAATGAGCACACGGCAGAGAAAATAACTAACAAGGCCATGTGCTGACACTAGACACAGGAAACAAACATAAAACAAAGTCACAGTGCAAAACCCTGACACTACTTTAACCTTTCAACCCATTTAACCAATGGAAATATAAAAATGAATTTAAAAAATACCACTGTTACATCTAGTCATTGCCATTGAACATTTTTATTTTATGTTAACAGAACTAGTTTCCTATCAAAAAAGGTTTCAAAGGTTTCATTGTATTAAAAAAGTGCATGAAAATACAAATGAACCTGTTTTATTATTGTATCACACTATATTGTCCTCCAGTACATCGGAAAGTGTGATAAAATAACTATATATATACAGTATTGTTCAAAATAATAGCAGTACAATGTGACTAACCAGAATAATCAAGGTTTTTAGTATATTTTTTATTGCTACGTGGCAAACAAGTTACCAGTAGGTTCAGTAGATTGTCAGAAAACAAACAAGACCCAGCATTCATGATATGCACGCTCTTAAGGCTGTGCAATTGGGCAATTAGTTGAAAAGGGTGTGTTCAAAAAAATAGCAGTGTCTACCTTTGACTGTACAAACTCAAAACTATTTTGTACAAACATTTTTTTTTCCTGGGATTTAGCAATCCTGTGAATCACTAAACTAATATTTAGTTGTATGACCACAGTTTTTTAAAACTGCTTGACATCTGTGTGGCATGGAGTCAACCAACTTGTGGCACCTCTCAGCTGTTATTCCACTCCATGATTCTTTAACAACATTCCACAATTCATTCACATTTCTTGGTTTTGCTTCAGAAACAGCATTTTTGATATCACCCCACAAGTTCTCAATTGGATTAAGGTCTGGAGATTGGGCTGGCCACTCCATAACATTAATTTTGTTGGTTTGGAACCAAGACTTTGCCCGTTTACTAGTGTGTTTTGGGTCATTGTCTTGTTGAAACAACCATTTCAAGGGCATGTCCTCTTCAGCATAGGGCAACATGACCTCTTCAAGTATTTTAACATATGCAAACTGATCCATGATCCCTGGTATGCGATAAATAGGCCCAACACCATAGTAGGAGAAACATGCCCATATCATGATGCTTGCACCTCCATGCTTCACTGTCTTCACTGTGTACTGTGGCTTGAATTCAGAGTTTGGGGGTCATCTCACAAACTGCCTGTGGCCCTTGGACCCAAAAAGAACAATTTTACTCTCATCAGTCCACAAAATGTTCCTCCATTTCTCTTTAGGCCAGTTGATGTGTTCTTTGGCAAATTGTAACCTCTTCTGCACATGCCTTTTTTTTAACAGAGGGACTTTGCGGGGGATTCTTGAAAATAGATTAGCTTCACACAGACGTCTTCTAACTGTCACAGTACTTACAGGTAACTCCAGACTGTCTTTGATCATCCTGGAGGTGATCATTGGCTGAGCCTTTGCCATTCTGGTTATTCTTCTATCCATTTTGATGGTTGTCTTCCGTTTTCTTCCACGTCTCTCTGGTTTTGCTCTCCATTTTAAGGCATTGGAGATCATTTTAGCTGAACAGCCTATCATTTTTTGCACCTCTTTATAGGTTTTCCCCTTTCTAATCAACTTTTTAATCAAAGTACGCTGTTCTTCTGAACAATGTCTTGAACGACCCATTTTCCTCAGCTTTCAAATGCATGTTCAACAAGTGTTGGCTTCATCCTTAAATAGGGGCCACCTGATTCACACCTGTTTCTTCACAAAATTGATGACCTCAGTGATTGAATGCCACACTGCTATTTTTTTGAACACACCCCTTTCAACTAATTCAACTAATTGCCCAATTGCACAGCCTTAAGAGCATGCATATCATGAATGCTGGGTCTCAATTGTTTTCTGAGAATCTACTGTACCTACTGGTAACTTGTTTGCCACGTAGCAATAAAAAAATATACGAAAAACCTTGATTATTCTGGTTAGTCATATTGTACTGCTATTATTTTGAACAATACTGTAGATAGATAGATAGATAGATAGATAGATAGATAGATATATATATTTTTTGCATGTTTCTAATCTGTATATTGTAGATTATGTATAGGCCTAAGCGGTTTTCAGGTAAGTTGGACAATAAATACATTGTTACATTTTATTTTATTCTGTTTTACTCTGTAATAATTGACTCTAGTAGATTAAGTTGAATCCTTGTTAGCGACATGAGCACCCGAATGAAGTTAATATTAACTTAAGAGTTTAACTAGAATCATGGGCGTGGCGTGACTGTGATTTGAGGTTCTGACAAGGCCACCGAACTAGACACCTCTAGACCAGGTTTCAAAATTGAATGAGGACAACCCTTGGGGGCTATCGAAATACCCTCCTGGGCCACAGGAAGAAACTCAAGAACTGACTCATGAACAGGCTCGGGGGCTGACAAACTGCCCTCCAGTGCTGCAGGAACAGACTCTTTATAGCCCTTGGTGTTGTGAACTGCTCTCCGTGAGCTCTGGGGCTGGATTGTTTTTGATAACTTTAACTCTATCATGAATGATTTGAACGGACTTGAAGCAAGGATGACTGTAGCAACCTCAGTGGAGTCTGAAACAGACTTGACGGATTTAAAAATGACAATAGTTCAGGAGAATTTGGTATGAACTTGACTAGATCAGGGATAGCTGCAGTAAATTTGGTCAGATCAAAGGTGCCTGGGACTAGTTTGACTAACTCAGGGGTGCTGGCAGCAATCACAGGGGTATCTGAAATTGACAAGACACTAATAAAATCAAGGCAAAAATTCACTAGACGACAAAATAAGTCCTGAATATGGCTGGTCCGTAATCTCAGGGATCTGGGAAGGAGGATCCAATTGCAGTGAGAGATAACAAGGTTTTATTGACAAGACAGACTGATACAAGAGGTAGTGAAGTGCACAATAAATACCACAACAGGGATACAATAAACCAAAACAGCTAGGGAAGGCTTCAGGAAACAACTGGCCGAATACTTGAGCAACAAGACCAGGCTGATAGAGAAGGCCACACAGGGCACCATAAAGCAGAGTGCAGAAACTTGTTGACCACTGATTCTGGAGACAGACCAGATGCCAGGCTGGTAGAACCAGGGCAGGACACATGGGGACAGTTCAGGAACAAGACTAGACAGGACAAAACTCAAGACAAGGAAATTCAAACCAATATAAGGTTAAGCAACAAAAGTAAGAAATGACTAAATTTAACCAACTCAGAAGAATCAAACAAAACCAAGACTCAAGGCTAGAAAAACTAAAATATTACAAATAAAAGCAAAAAGGCAAGAACATGGAATTACAAGGACTAGACAAAACAAGGGCACAAGACCAACCAGACAGGGAGACATGGACACATATTCAGCGACACAGGGGGTAAGAATGACCACAGACCAGCAAACACAAAAGGGTAAGGTGCACTATAAATAGGGAGGAAATATTTTTTTTTTTTTTTTTTTAATAGGGAGGAAAATACATGAGGGACAAGTGAGCACAATTAGACCAACTAGGGTAACAAGAGGGTGTGGTAAAGAGGAAACAAGGAGGAGGGGCTAAAGGAACACATAGCCGAGAAAATAACTAACAAGGCCATGTGCTGACACTAGACACGGGAAACAAACGTAAAACAAAGTCACAGTGCATTACCCTGACACTTTCTGTCTTCTCCATTTCTGAAGGAATACCTTTCCAGAAACACAACTGTGCTGACTGCTTCTTTTACGTCTTTTCAGCTAAAGATAAAAATAAAATTATTAAAAAGGGGAGAGAAAATAAAATAGAATTATATACAGAATGTTAATAATGATCTGTGAGCAAAATATTTAAGATTTCAACTGATATGAATGATCTGCAAGATGGGGAAAAAAATATTTATTTTTTATTTAAGTATTTTGGATTTACATTTAAAGGTACTAAAAGCATGGTACAGTATATGATTACTGTGATATCGGTCATATAAAAGCATGTAAAAACGCTAACATTACAGTGATACAAACATAGTTTGGTGATTATTGTACCATTAATATACCATAGTAAAACTATAGTTATTGTGGTAAAAACATGGTAAATGTGCCGTTTACTGTTTTTTAACTTCAAATTTAATTTGTTACTATATTGTGAGTGTTGGGATTACCATGATTTTACTACAAAAACAACTTACATCTTTGAACCTGAAATTAATATAAAATGGATTGAAGGTCTATGGAACGTCATGTGACAGATGAGGTTTAATCACACTAGTTAGCAGCTGTGTTCATTTAGTTAAACACAATGAAACTCAAAGACAGCCTCGGTTGATTGATATAATACAGCGATTAAACATATGGCGCTAATCTGATTAATAAAGAAGCAGAATACATTTTATAACAGGCATTAAAAGCATATTTACGATTACTCACCCAACCTGTGCCACTTGTAAACTGGTGGCAAGTATCGCGATGTGTGCTGAATGAGACTTCCTGAAAGTGATTTCATAGCGATAAACATCTCATGCCCTCGCGTCGAAATACTGACACCAAAAGTTTCCCACTGAAAGCAATGAAGGTTGACGGTAGAGCTGCTTGACCATGCTTCGGTTTTTGATGCCCTGGGAGTAAGAATGGGTTGCGTGTGTGTACGTGCATGCATGTGAATGTGTTATTTTTAAATGACTGGCTAAAAAAATAAACACTTTCCCACTGGACACAATATATTTTGTTTTTGAGCAATATACAGAACATTAGAAACAGTAGAATTCGTTTTTTTGTGTTTTTTTTTTTCTTAAAAGAAAAAAAAAAGACTGACATCTTTATTTAACCTAAATCTTTAATTACAGTTATTTAATTTTAGTTATATAATTCATATACACATAATTAATTTATTTAAATTTCATTATATTTAGTTATATAATAATAATCATGAGGGATGTCCAGATCAGGTTTTTTTTGCCCTCGAGTCCGAGTCATTTGATTTTGAGTATCTGCCGATACCGAGTCCCGATCCGATACTTCTATAATACATAAAAATAAGAATAAAGAAGAGTAAAAAAACATCAAGGATGTTCAATAAATTACATTTTGAAATATATTCAAATATAAAACAGCTATTTTAAATAGGCTAGTAAAAATATTTCGAAATTGTACTGTTTTGCTGTACTTTGGATCAAATAAATGCAGGCTTGGTGAACAGAAGAGACTTCTTAAAAAAAACACATTAACAAGCTTATACTGTTCAAAAACTTCTGACTGGTAGTATAGGCAACTTTAATTTTTCTCTTATTTTCTAGCTTTTAATTGGCTTTTTAATTGGCTTAGAAATCTATAAATGCTGGACAATAACAAATAATAATGATTTGTTTATATATTACAAACACTGTTTATCACATAATAAGGCAGAATAGTTTCTTATAACATAATGCTATGTTAATTAGCACTGCATTGTTCATATACTTTATTTATCACCTGCTGGAGATGACTTGAAAAACAATTTATTGTCGTGATCATATATTTATTCTTGTTTGCATAAGTTTATGTTTTCCTGTGAAAATCACAGCAATAGCTGGACGCTTTTGTCCATATTAGGAGTTTCCTGATATGACTATCAGCACGAGAGCAGGCTCCGGCTTTTAGTATGAATGAAAGACACATTGCATGAGAGTTTAGCGCTCCGTGATGTTCATCTCGCTGTATTCTGGGTCTGAATGAAATATCAAGTCATGCACAGACTATCCTGTCTCTTTGAGTTTGAATCTATATTTATTCACACCAGCTCTTGAAAACAAAGTGATGTCATGCCGCACGCATTGCTGTTTCTGTGTGGAGTCAAAAGGGTCTAACTCTGTGCCACTGCATAACTAAAGATGTGTTAAAAAATAATGAGAATATATATAACCACGCGATCGGGCCCAATTTCCAATCACGCGATTGGGCCCAATTTCCAATCACATGATCGGATCTGGACATCCCTAATAATCATACACATAATTTTTTTTTTTTTAAACATTTGTTTATTGATTTTCAAGTGACATAACAAAATCAAGAGGTAACAAATCGGGTGTCAAGACAGTGTCAAGTACAACTGACAAGAAAAAATAAAATAAAATAAAAATAAATAAAAGATAAGGAATAATAGTAATAGTTTAAATGGTATAATTTTCTTTATAAAAAAAAAAAAAAAAAAAAAAAACAACAACAAATAAACAGAACAAACCAAAAACACAAAATGGTCACCATCCACTAAATAAAAGTCCAATATGTTCACTTACACATAGATTAATAAAAACATCACAGCATTCTACAAATTCACACAAGAAGAAACTCACAATTAATAGACAATCAGGGTGACTACTCTGGAATAGCCGTAAAAGTCAATCCCTCAACATGTGCAAGAAATGGACCTCAAGTTTTATTAAACTTTGCAAGAGAACCATGTATCGAGCACCTAACTTTCTCCAACTTCACAAACTGAAGTATGTCCCTGATCCAAGACAAATGAGAAGGCGGTGCAGGAGACTTCCACCTTAATAAAATCAAACGTGTAGCCAAAAGGGAGACAAAGGCTACAAAGTCAGCTTTATATTTAGGAAGTTGCAAAGTAGGAGGTAAAACTCCAAACAAAGCTGTACATGCTGTTGGATCAAATTGAACCCCTGTACAAACAGAAATAGAATCAAATATCTGCGTCCAAAAATTAAATAGTGAATGACAAGACCAAAACATATGGACATGGGTAGCTGGAGCCTGATGACATCTAATGCACGTGGGATCGACATCATTATAGATTTTGGAAAGCCTCACTCGAGTGAAATGGGTACGATGTAGAATCTTGCACTGGATCAGACCATGTCTAGCACAAATAGATGAGGAGTGAACCCGATGCAAATTGGCAACCCACAGCTCCTCCGAGATTCCCTCCCCTAGATCCTCCTCCCATTGGGTTTTAATTTTATGCTGCGGGGTAAGCTGCAAAGAATAGATGAGATTGTATAAACGTGAAATCGCACCCTTAAGGGTAGGCAATGGGGTTAAAAAGGAATCGATTAGAGAGGCCACTGGGAGATTTGGGAAATTGGGGCTAAGATTGCGAATGAAACTACGAACCAGTGTTAATTTTGACACAAAATTTTAATTTAGTTTTAGTCTTAGTCTTTTGACTATATTTCTTTTTAGTTTTAGTCAAGTTTTAGTCATCTGATTTGTTTTAATTTTAGTCTATTTTAGTCGACTAAAATTGCTTGGTATTTTAGTCGACTAAAATTGCTTGGTATTTTAGCCGACTAAAATAAGACTAAAATCAATAACAGATTTACTAGACAATTTTTTACAGCTGGTATAGGAAACAAACTTAACCAAAATATATAAAACAAATTCAACTTTATTTCAACACAACTGTGTCTCTATTTCGATTCAAAAGCTTTTATGCAGCAACAAACACTGTCATGATAATGTAAACAATAACTAGCTGCCAACTGACCATCAATAAAAGAAAAATAAAGTTAGGTCCAGGACCTTAAAGCTTACAGCTGAGCTGAACAATAAGTGCATACATTTAAAGTAAATATTTAATAAGTTGGGTGGATAAAAAAAGTAACAAGATTTTATAAGGTATTCATTTGTCTAGCAATATTGTATGTTTTAAATACTAAAATATTGCTAGATTAGTATGTATAATGATAGGATGTGAACATTCACGTTTCACATGACTAATATAGAAATATTTGTGATATTGTCAACAAGTAGAACATTATAAAATATACTAAACATTAGTATTAATCAAATGTATGTATCATAATATTACGTATTAGTATTGTGCTCTCATCTAACTTGAAGAAGGGGCTATTTTACAGTACTTTTCAGTTCGTAATATTTAATGCTACAACATCTACGCACTGCAGTCTTCCAATTTTGCTTAGCTCAATAAAAAAAAGAACATTGTTGTGAAATTACATTTGAGAAAATGTCCAGGTGGCTCTTCTGTAAATGTCTTTTCAAATTGGTTGTGTTCTTGCCACGAATGAGCGCTCCGCGTGCTTTACACTTTGTTTTGTTTTGTTCGTCGTCAAACATGAAGTGAGCTGTGGACATTTTGTCGCTCTTTTAGACATCACCTCTTCGAATGCAGACTTCCCGGGAGCTCATTTAAAAACTGAAAACCTTCGCTTCACGTCTCAATAAGTCAGGCTCGGATTGGTTCTCTTCTCTCATGCAGTCTCGCCTGTTCCGTTTTGCCGGTTCTTTTGTTCATTCCTCGCATCTCTCCCGTCTGCTGATTTGATTTTCGTCACAGTCTATTTTCGTCTCGTCCTTTATTCGTTGACGATAATGTCAATCAATTTAGTCATAGTTTTAGTCTCCATCAGTGCCTTCTTTTTTAGTTTTCGTTTTGTTTTCGTCCGCAAAAATATATTCGTGACGAAAATAATGACGAAAATATTTAGTCAACAAAATTAACACTGCTACGAACTTGAAGATATCTAAAAAAAATTTGTTTAGGCAAATGGAATTTCTCTGAGAGTTGCTGGAAGGATGCAAATGTACCAGCAATATACAAGTCCCTAAATGTCTTGATGCCATAATCAGACCACAAAGAAAAAGCCCCATCAATTAAGGAAGGATGAAAAACAGGGTTAGCTGATAAAGGTGCTAGGAAAGAGAAGGTCTGTAAACCAAAATGGCGTCGAAATTGCTTCCAAATTTTAATAATGGATTTAACTAAAATATTGTTGCAAAAAGGGGAGGGAGAGAAGCCAAGAGGAGCGTGAACTGGTGCCCCCTCCAGAGAAATCCAAAGCTGAATTACTCTAAGGATGGAAGCCCAGTAATAAAACCTCAAGTTGGGAAGGGCCAAGCCCCCAAGGGTCTTAGGTCTCTGCAACAGCTCCTTTCGCAAACGAGGGACCTTCCTGTTCCATATAAACTCAGTGATTAACTTGTCTAATTTTTTTAAAAAAAGACTGAGGAAGAAAGATAGGTATGCACTGGAAGAGATAGGACAATTTAGGGAGGATATTCATCTTAACCGAATTGACCCTGGCCATAAGGGAAAGAGGCAACAATGACCACCGCTGAAAGTCCATCCGTATCTGATCTAACAAAGGGGCAAAATTATAATCAAACAAATCTTCAAATCGGTCTCTAATCTGGATACCAAGGTATTTAAAGCCAAATGGGATCATACACACAATTTGACTGAATAATTACCCAATTTGAAGCAAAAACTGTATGTTCTGACAAGCTTTGTGAAATTATACCACGTAAACTTTTCAGAAGACAGCTTCCCTCAGAATACATTCATATAAACCCCCAAATCAATATTGAGGATTTTACTTCAGCGTCTCTAGCCGGGCATTAACAGACTTCACATTATCACATAAATTACATTGTGCAAGTCCAGAACAGAGAGTTGCAATAAGGCAAAAAAAAAAAAAAAAACTGCCGTTTGTCGATCGCGTAAAGGCCAAAGTATAATTTGGGCTGTCCGTGCATTGTCAACATTGCGTTATTTTCATCATCAAGAAGGCTCGCTCACAGCCGCGCACCCCGTGGGACTGCGCATGTGAGCTCATCTGTCCGCACTTATCTGTGGTTGAGTGTACTTTTGAAAGCTGTGCAGACGTGGCTCTGTGCTAGACGGAAAGGAACGCTGAATGGGAAGTGAACCGGATCTTAAGTTCGTCCATCCTACACACATGTTAATGACCGCTTGCTCGCACCAACAGGAGGAGGTGGGGTCAGAGTTACTCTCAAAACTGCACTTAGCCTGAGGGATTCCTACCCTTTCAGTCATTGAGTAGACATGGAAAACAGCATACCGCAGGAACGGTATGATGGAAAATATTTGTGGTTTTGAAACCGTGACATTTTCAAATCAAGGTATACCTTGAAACCAGTAATCGGCCCATGCCTACTCCTCTCCAAATTTCTCACCACATTCTTGTTTGTGTATGCACACAAGATGTATATGTATGTGTGTGTACATGAGTTCATGTATGCAAGCATGCGTATATCTGCATGTTTTTGTAAAGGTGTGTATGTGTGTACGTGCATGTATGTGTGTGTGTGTTTTTGTGCATATGTATGCTCAGCTCACAGGTGTTCCTATGGATGGCAGCCCGAGAGAGATGCGATGCGATCATCTGCCTCTGACACTCAAGACCTTTCACAGAGTTGCATACGATGCAAAAGGAACACCCCATGGAAGTGCCAGGAATATGATGTGGGACTATGCTTGCAGTTAGACAGAAACTGCTTCAGAGAGCACCACATTAAAATGACTGGATTGAAGGATCCAAAAACGCCTGGTTGAACTGGGGTAAAACAAATGGCTCCTGAGTGTTGTAAGGGAAACAGGTCAATTTAGCTCAAAGGGAATCATTTAAGATTTTAAAGGGAATTTGACAAGAATCACTGTTTCACAGCTGAATACGCCCTGCGATTCACTGAACGAGCCATTTAACATCAAATCTGCACTGAATATTAATATCCAAACTATAGTGAAAACACTATCAATTAGCACAGTAACAAGATCGGCAGTTTAAGACATTAACTTGTAAGAACAAAACACAAGTACTTCTCTTTTCAATATGAATAAGGCTTTATTAGATAAATCTAAGACATATATATAAACTAATCTAACACATAAACGCACGCACGCACACATTCACACAAGTTGCAGGAAGATCGAAAGTTAGGGAAAGATGAGTTTAAGAGAATGGAAATATGGAATCCCAAGTTTACAGCAATACGTTAAATTGCATAGATATGAACAGCCATCAATCACTTAATTAACCCTCGCATTGAGTTCCTCAATGAGGTTCAAATTATATTAGATACACCAGCAAAAATGTCTGAAGGTACATTGCCTGTGTAAAGTTGTCGCTGATTGGCTGGAAGTTCAGTAGTCGTTGAAGTGACATCTTGGGAAGCCCGTGGTGGGGCGTTGGCTGAAGGTGCAGAGTTGTGTGCGCTGGTGGAAGTTGAACGGGCAGTCGAGTTCAGACGGCGTTACAAAACTTAACCCAGAACATGAAACTCTCAAACGGAAAATAAAATAAATAAAGTTTGACGAGACTAGGTGGTGTTTCTTCTCATCATGGCTAAGTAGCAGCAGGCGTGCAGGCTGAAGCACGCTGGAACCGCGCTCAAAGAACAGTGATGACAAACAGCATGGCTAAAAGCTAAACCTAAGAAGCAAAGCTAAAAGCTTAAAGCTAAAAGCAGGCATGACTGATAGCAAAAGCAGAGCTAAAACTAAAAGCAAACATGACTAATAGCAGAAGCATAGCTAAAGACTAAAAGCTAGATTTTAGGGTGTCCTAAGTATTTAAACTGGCCTGTTGGCCACACCTCAAATGTTGTCTTGACCAATCAGATATTGTCTTGGCTCGGGTGTATCATAAATCATATGTTATCTTACCAAGCATGTGGTCCGAATATTCCCGCTCTTGCAGGGTCTAATTTTGGACATGATTCCTATAACAAGAATATGATACATTTGACAAATAACTGATGGTCATGACTGTTTCAAGCTAACAGATTTGAACACGTACACACTAAGCATGAATATGTATCATTAAGCTATCCAATAGTTATTAAAAGACATACACAATAAGTGATTATTACATGATAGTCAAATGTGTGGGTTACACATAAATGAATATGGAGTGAAGCGATGGACTGATATTCATTTATAAGTCTTTTTGAGTTCATCTTGGTCCATATATATGTAGAAAACACTGTTTCTGTGTCATTATCTTTTGACAAAGATTTATGTGGACACCAGAGGTTCAAACCCCCCACTTAGGAATTTCAGTTTGGTTCTGCTGGGGGAAGTCAATGGATCTTGTGTAGTACTCTCATGGGTTTACGCGTGATGTCCGGCGTTGCCTATCAAATACAAACAACAAATTGGACAATATCTTCTCCAAATTGAAATTGTCAATAATTGTTCTAGTGGTGTTAATGTTGAAAGCTGTTCTGTGAAAAAGTTGGGACTTAGGGCACTATAACTGATTTATGACTTCCTGAGGAATTCGGCTCGTGTTTCAAACACAGCCCTGATCGACTGGCCTAATTTGTCTGGTTCGAGTCATTTCTGCTACAGTGTAAACTGTGCAATCTAGTGTCCCAAAAAGACTTGCATATATGTATTGTAGTTCCTTTTTCATTATTGAGGCATTAGATTCTTTCGTTCATAAGTTTTCTGATTTGTTAAAATAAAAAAACAGTAAAATGTCTTCACTTTTTTTTTTTGGTCTAATTAAATTAAACTTACTAAAACACCACACACAATAATGTACAATAACTGTAATTCCCTGAAAGCCAATAATGTTCTGAAAAAAAATGACACCCTGCACTTGAAGATACCACACTGTTATAATTTTATACTCAAAAAACTATAACAATTTTTAAAGTTTGGGCTCATAAATATTAGATCACTCACACCCAAAGCAGTTATTGTAAATTAAATGATCACAGATAATAGTTTTGATGTACTCAGCTTGACTGAAACCTGACTAAAACCAAATGATTATTTTGGTCTAAATGAGTCTACTCCACCAAACTACTGTTATAAGCATGAGCCCCGTCAGACTGGTCGTGGCGGAGCTGTTGCAACAATATAAAGTGATATTCTCAATTTTTCCTAGAAAACAGAATACAGGTTTAACTCATTCGAAATACTTCTGCTTAATGTTACACTGTCAGATATGCTAAATAAATCTAATGTATCTCTTGCATTGGCTACTGTTTATAGACCACCATGGCCGTATATATAATTCTTAAAATAATTTGCAGATTTCTAAGACCTTCTGGTTACAGTTGATTGTTACAGTAAACCAGGACAGGAGGATGAAAGAACAGTTAACACAGTTTATTGAGGCACAAGCAGAGGAGCATGTTGTTCATGGGGAGGTATTGGTGCTGGCACAACACAGTCTCACTCCCTACTCGTCAAATGTCTGACGCATGGTCAAGGGATCTGGCGTCACTTTTTTGATGCACTGGGTACACCTTTGACGTCTTTTTTCAACGTGGGGGGTAGTCCGATAGACTTCTATAGAACTAAACAGCGTTAAAATTTGACGTCTTGGATCAGCACACCGTTGTCTGCCTCCTATGGGTCGAGACTACAAAAAATTAAAAGGAATAGGTTACAAAATATGATCTATGCCAAGGTGAGTCAAATGGCGGCCCCCAGATCATTTTTGTCTGGCCCTCCAACTGGTTTTTTGATGTTTAAAAAGCCTCGCAATCTGATATCAAAGCGCCCGCAAAGGTTTAGCGCGTTCATCAGCGGTGAGTTTAACAACGCTCACCTGCGGGGAAAACGGCATTCAGAGGTGAGTTTAACAACGCTCACCTGCATGGAAAACGGCATTCAGAGGTGAGTTTGACCAAAGCAACGCTCGACTGCAGGTAAAACAGCATTAAAAGGTGAGTTTAACAACGCTCCAAGGCACGTGCAAGTAAGCAGTTTAAGCGTTTTCTTATCATAGGTAGGACACCGCTTTAACTATAGCATGCTGGATAACGTATTTTTAACGGAGGTTTGTTGATTTTAATAAATACATATAAATGCTACGATTGTGTTCAATTAATATTTTTATTATTATTATTATTATTATTATTATTATTATTATTATTATTAAATCATCTAAATTAATAACGGTGACGTCACCGTATGGGCGATCCCAAGGTCAATTGCGATTTTCCACTCAGTAAGTAAAGTAATGTTAGAAGGCTTAATTAATAAAAATCGATACTATTCTTACATTTACACATCAAAACTGTTGAATCAGGACAAGAAGTTGTGTTTAGGAACTTTACATTTTTTAAGGTGGCCATGTCTTATGACGACAAATAATGGAAAACATTCTATAAAAAAAAAAAAAAAAAGCTTTCTGTACCAAATGTGCAGGCTAGCAAAGTTAGCTAATTGAATTCAAGTAATTTTTTTGTCGCATATAATCATGTAAGGTACAATCATAAGGGAATGTAAGATTTTCAGTTTTACATTATTACAGTATTACAACTATCCAACATTCTAAATGTTAAGAATGAAGAACGTTGTTGCCAGATTGGTTTGTTTTACAGACAAATTGTTAAAAATCCACACAAAATTACATAATAAACACCCAAAATAAATCCATAATTAACAATACAATTAATTCATAACTACTACATTGTGGCTCATCACAATTTTTCAATATGAAATAAAACAATTCATATGTTTAAATAATGTAATAAGTAATGCTGCCATAAACTATTGACTGATTCATTCATATATATATATATATATATATATATATATATATATATATATATATATATATATATATATATATATATATATATATATACAGTAAGTAGCTTCCAAAATAGGTAAATTTGAAAATATATAACAATGACACGTATGAAAAATGATCAATTATGCAAATAAGTTGTGCTGTTTTTGTTGACACTGTCTAAAGTGTACTCTACAAAATGTGTGTGTGTGTATGTGTGTAGTTTTCAAAATGTCTCGAAGGAAGTTCAAGCCTTGCCCCTCCTGCCAAGCACTTAACCAGGTGAAGGAAAATGGAATAGAGCATTACGTGTAATATTCAAATATGTGGTTTTAATATTCTATATACTAGAATATACTTTTTCTCTGTGACTGTGGATCTGATGTCTCGCTTTGGTATACTTTTACCAACACAGGTGAGCCTCAAAACCTGCAGCTCTTGTTTTGCAGCCATCTCCCTAAAAAAAAAAAGTAGCAGCCAAAAAAGTGACCCTGGACAGGAAGTGGGTGGAAAGGGTCCTAAAAAATAGAAATGCTGGAAGAGTGGTGGACTCTGCCCATATTGCAATAAGTAGAAATGCTCATATTTCATTAAGCAATATAATTTGTTTCACTTTCATTAATATTGTGTGGTAGGGCAAGGGCCTCGTTTTACAAAAATAAGTTTAATCTGTCAGTGAATGAATTTGAGGTTGCCATAGATTGCATTCGTGTAACATATTATTTTAATTAATTTGTAATTTGCTTGACACGCATGGAATAGACTTTCTTTTTGACCAGGTGCTCATGTACATTTGTTTACATATACAACCGCCTAGATTGTAAATATAACTTTGCTTTAGTAATACACAGGTACTTCAGTATGCGTGTTATTGAAGTCTCTGTCTCTGCTAAAGGCAATTCAAAGAATTCAGACCCAGAGTCACTATTAAAGACAGTCTTGCATGATTATGTAAGTAGATAACATGCTCCTACCTTGCACTACAACCCCTACCGTGTGAATATTGCATCTCACCCTTATAGTGTCTTCACTGCGTTAATTTTAGAGAAAGTGCATGATGATGTGGCAAAATAACATGCGTGTAAGCCATACTGTGTGCAACATATGTGTTGTTAAAAGAGAGGCCATATTCCAGGTGTCCTATTTCAAAGCCACAACTTAAAAAAAACATTTTAATTACTACAGGGGAGATAGTAATGTCACATTAAAAGTGGAGAGGATTCAACCATACCTACTGGAGTAGGACCGCTGGCTATTTTATGTCCGTTGGTGGCATTCCCAAATGAGTGTTTCTGTTTGTCCCCCAATCTACATTTGCAGTGGGCAGAGACAGGTAGACCGACCGGGGGGTTGGGGGGAGAGTGTTTGGATCTGGTGGATAGGTGGCCATAAAAAAGGAGTCCAGTCAAAATGTATTTTTTTTATCATATTTTCGTTTTGTGTGTGTCCAATCAATATAATTATTATTGAAGGGTGTCAGGACTTTTAGTGTTCCCTTTAGAAACCCAGATTGCTAAGTACTAAACCAACAGCATCCAGCACAGCATTACGTGAATATTGGTTGTATAAATCAGGGTTTCACAAACTGTTTGTTCCAAGGACCCTTTGTATAGGAGAAACATTTCCAAGGACCCCCACATTATCAAAACAATTAAGCATATGTTTGCTACCGTTTGTATATTTTGATGACATTTCTATTCTCTGAAGTTGTGTCCGGGGGAGGGCTCCAAGTTCGGGATTTTTGCTAGAACCCAGAGTACTTCCCCCGTTGTTATAAAAGTATTTAGGACTAGAAGTGAGGAGATGGGGTGGTGGAGGGATGCTGTCAAACTGTCAACGGACAGAGGTATGCTTGTTGTTATATATACACCTCTTAACTCGTTCATTGGATTGATTAGCAGAGTTTGCTCCACTCATGTCTAATTAGGTTTGATTATTTGGAAATGCTCCTCCAAAACTTTGTTAATAAAACATCATGTAATGTTGTTTCTAAGGGGAAAAGCTGTTAAGGTTGTTAATGTTAATTGTGTACCTGTATATTAGAAACAATAGCACTAATGTATTTAATGCAGTTGTTTTCAATAGGGTGGAAAATAATGCATTGGGAATAACTAATGTTTGCTGTCTGCATTTATTTATTACAGGTGAAAAAACTAAGTGCATTGGGCTATGTCCAATTCTATTTTTCGCCAAGAAAGATAAGGCCTCTGGAAAGTGGGTGGCTGATGTTGTTACCCATCTGACACCCACTGAGGATAACCTAAAAAATGTGGCCACCATGAGAAAGGCCTACAATTTTTTATTGATCAAAGAAGGTAGGTCATGACAGTTTTAAAATTTTTTTTTTTTTTATGATGGGGGAATATCAAAAATTAGCATACACATACAATATTGTAGGGAATTCCACGACGACATTGCCAGAGCCCCAGCATCAGACTCAACCCGAGCCCCAGGATCAGGCTCAACCCGAGCCCCAGCATCACGCCCAGCCCAAGCCCCAGCATCAGGCTCAACCCAAGCCCCAGCATCAGGCTCAGCCCAAGCCCCAGCATCAGGCCAGTTGTTTTCAATAGGGTGGAAAATAATGCATTGGGAATAACTAATGTTTGCTGTCTGCATTTATTTATTACAGGTGAAAAAACTAAGTGCATTGGGCTATGTGCCAAATCTATTTTTTGCCAAGAAAGATAAGGCCTCTGGAAAGTGGGTGGCTGATGTTGTTACCCATCTGACACCCACTGAGGATAACCTAAAAATTGTGGCCACCATGAGAAAGGCCTACAATTTTTTATTGATCAAAGAAGGTAGGTCATGACAGTTTTAAACTTTTTTTTTTTTATGATGGGGGAATATCAAAAATTAACATACACATGCAATATTGTAAGGAATTCCACGACGACATTGCCAGAGCCCCAGCATCAGACTCAACCCGAGCCCCAGGATCAGGCTCAACCCGAGCCCCAGCATCAGGCCCAGCCCAAGCCCCAGCATCAGGCTCAACCCGAGCCCCAGCATCAGACTCAACCCGAGCCCCAGCATCAGGCCCAGCCCGAGCCCCAGCATCAGGCTCAACCTGAGCCCCAGCATCAGGCTCAACCCGAGCCCCGGCATCAGGCCCAGCCCAAGCCCGAGCCCCAGCATCAGGCCCAGCCCGAGCCCGAGCCCCAGCATCAGGCCCAGCCCGAGCCCCAGCATCAAGCCCAGCATCAGACTCAACCCGAGCACCAGCATCAGGCCCAGCCCGAGCCCCAGCATCAGGCCCAGCCCAAGCCCCAGCATCAGGCTCAACCCGAGCCCCAGCATCAGGCTCAACCCAAGCCCCAGCATCAGGCCCAGCCCGAGCCCCAGCATCAGGCTCAACCCGAGCCCCAGCATCAGACTCAACCCGAGCCCCAGCATCAGGCTCAACCCGAGCCCCAGCATCAGGCTCAACCCAAGCCCCAGCATCAGACTCAACCCGAGCCCCAGCATCAGGCCCAGCCCAAGCCCCAGCATCAGGTCCAGCCCGAGCCACAGCCTCAGTTCTTGGCCCTGGCTGAGTCCCAGTCTCAGGCCCAGGAAAATGAGACCTTTTATCTTTCAGATTTATACCCTGCCCCCCCAACAAAAAAAAGAAAGTGTAAGTGAACTGTGGTCTTCAGTAGCTCCTCACTGCAGAACACAAGATCCAAGGGGCGTGGTTGGATCCACATCTAGGGGATGGAGTTTGATAGGTTTAGGGGTGGAGCTCTGGCAGATGGGTAGGTTTAGGGGTGGAACTGGGCGGGTTTAGGAATCAGGGGGTGGAAACGGGTAGGTTTCGGTAGATGTAAGGAGGGAGGAGTTGGATCTGGATCCAAACACTCCCCCTGGATCTTGTGTCCTGTAGTGAGGACCATCTCATGGTCTTAGCACACTATGTATGAATTTCCCCTTTTTTGTAATCATTATTCATTAAAATACAGAATTATTCAAGTGAATTTAAGTGCAGTCAATTAGTTAATAGTGAGTAATTTTCAGTGGCCAGTCTGATACGCAAAGAAGTCTGTCCTTGCATACAAACCTTTCAGTACTGAACACGCACTCTAGGAGTCAAGCAATTGGCAATACACACTTGAGTAGAGATGAATACACACACACACATCAGTGGGCAGCCCAGGAAGCATATCCCCTCCCCACTCCCCCACCACTGTTCTCAAGTCTGCTTCAATAACCTTTAGGCTAGGCTATATGATAATAAGTCTACATTTCGGCTATGAAATCACTGAATTTGATGGCTAAAGGGCAGTTCATTCCAGGAACGATAACTATTACCATAACCATAATGATAAAAGTATCCAGACTGACCAACGATAAGCAAAGTCTCACCTTGTGTTAATAAATGTGATGGCTAAAATGTGATGGGTTCTTACTGGCTGTTAGCTTTTTATTGTTCTCAAAATCGATTTAAAAGCGATCCCCAACGATATTGTTCTCCATGTCGTGATCGTTATATTTTATCATATAAACAAGAACAATATATTTTTTATGGTTATCGTTCTTGGTGTGAGAACGGTTACAACGGTTAATGTTGTTCCCCAGGTTTTATGAAACTTAGTTAAGAAAGTTTTTTTTTTTTTTTATGTTTTTTGACACTCATGGTTAATTAATATATTTATTTTTTGTCATTTAAGGTTGCCGGAAATGCAGTAGGCAAAATGTTTTCAAATACCATAACAGGAAGAAGGATAAATGAGGTAAGAAATATAGTTTTCATTGGGCTGTCTCATCATCTCTCCATTGTCTGTTGCTCATCTGGCATTTCACAGATCACAAAATACTAAACATTTAAGCAAGTGGTAATTTGAGTCCATTTAAGTTCAAATGAAAGCCAAGTGGCCTTGCCTCAAAAATTCTGAAATTCAAAACCTGATTATATGTTTATGTCTTTCTGCAGGGGCAAGCAGAAGTAAGGGTGAAATGGTTACCTTGCTCTGCATGGTAAGTACTGCTTTATATTGGTTTATATTGCCTTCATACATATCCTTTCTGTTTCCACTTTTAACCATCTCATAGGTGGTGGATAAAGGTTGGAACATAAGGTCGGAATGTATATTGTAGCACACCTGTGTAAATGTACAGGTGGGTCCCAAAGTTTTGCAACCAACAAGCAGCGTTGAGGGTATTGTCAAGTCCACTAGATTTTAAGTCCAGAGTCAATGCAGCCTTCTACCTGGAGATTTTAGAGCATGGTTCCATTTACTGAAGAGCTTTATGTATATGCTGATTTCCTTTTCCAGTAGGACTCTGCCCCTGCCACAGTGCCAAAACTTCTAGTAACTGATTTGCTTAGCATGGTATTGCTGTGCTTAACTCGTCTCACCTGAACCCCATAGGGAGGACAATGATATAAACCAAACCCAACATTAAAGACAACCTCAAAGTCACTATCAAAGCAATATGGGCTTCCATAACACCTCAGCAATGCCATACACTGATGGCGTCCACACCACATTGATGCAGTAATTTGTGCAAAAGCAGCCAGAACAAGTAGAATGTATGCATTAAAATTTTTGATAAGTCAGATTTGTAAATTTATTTTCAAAAGGTCGACATTTCTGTATTCCTCTTTATTATAATATAGTGATTTGATGATTTTTGGTTTTCATGAGCTTTCAGCTGTCATCAAGAAAAAACAAAAATTGCTTGAAATATTGCACAATTTAGTAATTTTGGAGACCCACATGTATATTAATTACACTGTTTGTTACACTGTTGGTATTGGATGGATTAAATGCAGTGTCAAATATTGTCTACAGGATTTAGCCACTTGCTCTTTTCAGTACCATGCATAATAGCCCCTGTGTGATTATATGTAGGAAGTAGACATTCACCAAAATACTGGCAAAAATCAGTATCAGCCAAGATCATCCTTATTGACTGATATAGGCTATTGGCTAGTTAACTTTCTATGACTTCATAGATCGGAGTGGCTGATGTTTATCTGTTACATTGCATCAAGCATTATATATGTATAGGTTTGTATAAAAACAAATACAAGGCCGTACAATAATTTTTTGAAACTATTTATGCTGTGAAACTATTATGTTAAAATAGCCCCTCTGTTTTTCACTGTTCTAATGTTGTTATTATTATTATTTTTTACTGATACTTACAGTGGAAAAATCTGTGAGGAGACATGGGAGCCGGCCTGCCAGTTCTCACCAGGTGTCAAGCATGTGTAACGTCACCCATTCATCTACAATTCAATATGAGTTGAATACTTGCTATGAGTTGTCGAGTTCGCTGTAACGGCACAGCCATCCTGTTTGCGCATCTGATGATTTTAGATAAGAAGGAGGAGCCACGTTACCAGACATGTATAAAGTACTAGAGACCCATACTTGAGTAAAGGTACAAGTGCTCTATCAAAAAAGTGACTTGAGTAGAAGTTGGAGTGCTCTTTAAGCACCACACTTAAGTAGAAGTACTAAAGTATTCAACATTTTTTGTACTTAAGTATTGCAAGTAGTCTATTTTAAAATTTACTACTCAAGTACTGAAAGTAAAAGTAGAAGTATTGTGTTATGTAGCTATTAAAGAAAGTAGTCAAAAGTTTGAACATATTGTTTTTACTATTTCAAATGATTAACCTAAAGGACAATCACAATTCCTTTGACTGTAACTTCTTGTAAACAAAACACGGTTACTAGGGTCAGTTAGCCCAATTTGCAAAATTTTGTCATTAATAACTTACCCTCAGAGACCCATCAGAGGGTCATTTAGAATTTTTTGAAGCATCGAAAATATTTTGGTCCAAAAAATAGCAAAAACTACGACTTTATTCAGCATTGTCTTCTCTTCCGTGTCTGTTGTAAGACACTTAAAAACAAAGCAGTTTGTGATATCTGGTTCGCGAACGAATGTAACCGGATCTTTTTGAAACAGTTCACCAAATCGAACTGAATCGTTTTAAACGGTTCGCGTCTCCAATACGCATTAATCCACAGATGAATTAAGCTGTTAACTTGTTTAATGTGTCTGACACTCCCTCTGAGTTAAAACAAACCAATATCCCGGAGTAATTCATTGACTCAAACAGTAGACTGACTGAACTGCTGTGAAGAGAGAACTGAAGATGAACACCGAGCCGAGCCAGATAATGACTCGTTCACGAGTCAAGAACGGTTTCTGTCAGACGCTTCCGATTTGTGAACCGAGGAGCTGATGATACTGCGCATGTGTGATTTAGCGTGAAGCAAACCGACACACAGAGCGTCTGAACCGAACTGATTCTTTTTGTGATTGATTCTGAACTGATTCTGTGTTAATGTTATGAGCCCAGGTGCAGTCAACCGCTGTGTCCAAATTCAGGGTCTGCATCCTCCTTAGGATCCTTCCTACCCGGTTGAAGGAGGATGGGTCCTCCGACGACCGCAAAAACCGGAAGTCAGTGTTTGTGAATTTAGACAGCCTACCCTTTCTTTCAGTTCCCTCCCTTACCCGTTGCTCATATCCTGTCGCCTAGCAACCGTGACAGTGCTAAGCAAGACGCGGGTGAAGAGCTCATCGTTCTCTCCCTGGAGCTTTATAAACACTTCTGTCTGCTCTTTCGTCCTTAGAAGCGTTAAAAACAGCTTCAATCACTAACAAATAAGCTGTGTGTAAGGGGAGATTCACACAGGCAGTAAGGAAGAAGCTAGTTTACGAAAGTAAACTTTTTTTTTTACATATAAGTTACACGTACAAATGTAAAAGAAAAATGCTTAACGCTAAAACAAAATGCCTAACTAGAAAACCACTGAAATATATATATAAAAGCCAGTTTTTAAAAAACATCGAAAATAATACTCCTCCCCCACTCCACTACCGCTCGCTTCGTCCTGCCGAAAAGAATTATGGGATAGGTAGGACGCGAAAGGATCCATCACACCCATCCTTCCAATTTGGGGAAAAGGAGGACGCATTTGTGGGCCGCATTTGAAGGATCCTACGAATTTGGACAGCCTTCGTCGCGGCGCTGTGACGTAACATCCTTCAAATGAGTCCTCCGAAGGATGTAGACCCTGAATTTGGACACAGCCAACGCCAATGACGCCATTGCGTCGAGCGCGAAAGAATCGGTGAACTGTTTTCTTCAACTGGTTTATTGAATCGAACTGTCAGAAAGAACTAACGTTACTGGTCATCCGAGAACCGATGCAACCGGTTCTTGACTCGTGAACGATATAAGTTATACGTACAAATGTAAAAGAAAAATGCTTAACGCTAAAACAAAATGCCTAACTAGAAAACCACTGAAATATATATATAAAAGCCAGTTTTTAAAAAACATCGAAAATAATACTCCTCCCCCACTCCACTACCGCTCGCTTCGTCCTGCCGAAAAGAATTATGGGATAGGTAGTGTAACAACATTGAGTTTTACAGAATAATTAACTCAAATGATATATAGGGAATTTGAATAATTAATCAGGAATATGATTAATTTATATCTCAGATGACAGTTACATTAAATTTGATTGATTATGAAAAATAGCTCAATTGCCTATACCAATAAATAATCACAGGGCATTGTAATTTACTCATTAATATGTCAATATTCCATTCTTCATATCAATTGTTGTGATAGCTCTTACTGTAAATTACTGCAAATCAAACAGCGGTTTGTCCAGCAAACCACTGTTGACCTATCAATTTTCAATAAAGTTATCATGCCTTATAATTCAACGAAAAATATTCTCTGGCCATGAAAACATTATCCTATCCTTATGATAAATTTAGTTTCTAAATTTAGAGCTTGTAGCTATAGATCAGACATCTCAGTGACTCGTAATGTAAGTGGGGTGGAGTCCAAGCCAATCGTCAGTATATGGGTTTTTAATAATTAAACTAGTAATACATCAAACTACAAATCACACAGAGTAAATATGCGTACGACAATACAAACAGTAAGCTTTATACAAGACATAACGGAATCCAAATAAGAGAGAGAGAGAGAGAGAGAGAGAGAGAAAATAGAATGAGGTCACATAAGGAGCTCAGGTATGGAAATCATAGTCAGTAACTTTTGGAAGCCAACAACGATCAGATCACAGCAACAATTTAAAGCAGCATTTAAATCTCCATAGAGAAAGTGATACTTGCAAAGTGTCCAATGTGCGTGAGCTGGACATCGGGGCGCGCTGGATCTTTTGAAACCGGCGTGCGCGTGCTGGAGACCGGCGCACGCTGGAGCACGTGGTCTATTGTTCTGTCCTCGCGCGGTATTTGAAAGGTTCAACAAACAATGTTCCAGAATTCGTCTTCCTTGCGTGGAGAGGCGAATAGTTGAATAAACTTAGTAAAGAAAAGAAAAGAAACAACAAAAACGAAAGCTTCCAAAGGAGCCATTACAATGGCTTTTTCTCTCAGCCCCTTTGCTGAGGGGGGCTTGTGCTATGAGCGCGGCCTAAGGCCGCGCGGAAGCAACGTTGGTCGATGCAGGAGGGAAGGGAGTCAGCGTAAGAAGAGAGGAAGAGAGAGGGCGGACCTTGTTCGGTCGTTCTTATAGCTTGAGATGGTCCCCGCCTCTTTTCGCGTTAACAGCCAATGAACGTCCGCGATCTGAAGCGGAGGGAAAAGTTCCTTTGTCTCTGTGGAGACAACCCCCTGGTGATCTAGGGCTTGTCAGATTTCCTCAGGGAAATTTCTAGCAAGTTCGTAATTCCAGATTACATATATTTTTCAGTACTTTCCTCTAGATAAATGGGTCTGTCACAACATGACGATTACACAGATACTAAACATAATATATATAGATGATCAAAACATGAAGTTACATTCAAATGCAGAATTACACACATTTAAAGATTTGATTAACACATGATAACACTGCAGATAGTCCCAATTTATATGGGAAACATCTAATGTACCAAAAAGGGAATACGTAATACATGTATAAAACATAAAAACAGAAAGTTAATGAATACATTCCATAGAATGCATTGGGGAAAAGACACCAGTGATTTGGCTTCTCTCCTCTCCTGTTGTCCAGGGTGGTCGTAAAGTTTTACGACCTGCAAAAGTGGGGGTTACATACACATGACTATTTGAGAAAGAGTTAGGCTGAGGAGAACATTTCCACTTATAAGTCAGCACTTTAACCATTTACCCAGGATTAACCATTTTTATGCAATACACAAACATTAAAAATACATATGAATAAGGACTTACAAAAGTAAGGAACTTTACGAAAGGTTTCCTTTGTGTATGTTGGAATGTGGTTGGTTTAGTGTCTCCTTTGAGGCTTGCACGGGTATCGTAAATTAATTTAAGTCCAGCCAGGCTGGCGCCAGGCCAGGCAATTAGTGCAAAATGGGTTTCATTTTTTTATGCCTGAATTTAACCCATGAATCGATGATCTGCATATCTGTTACACCTCCCCCTTTACGTCAGATGAAGTCCCTGTGTGGACATCATCGGGCGGCAATCATAAGGATGGGCAGATGACAAGTGAATCGTGATGGTCATGTAGCAGGTGGGTCATGATGGCAGGTGGTTCCTGAAGCTGAGGATTCAGCTTGATGAGGTTCGGTGTTGTCTTTGACTTGGCGTCCCTTTTCCGGGGATTCCATCTGAGACCTCCAGCCACAGTTGTCGTGAGTTTGGCTGTAGAGGTTTGCATCTCGTTGAGTATCCTGTATAGGATGAAGGTCACGCCAAGAGTCAGGGCGGGACCAATGACGGTGGAGATGCACTGTGCAGTGTCGGCAGCAGTCCAGGCTCGGACCGCAGATGACTGGTTCAGAATGGGCTGTCGAGACAGTGCTTGGAGGGCTGTGTCGACAGGAGTAATGTCAATGTGTTGGGTGGTACCTTTCAGTACTTGGTCAAGCAGGTTGGCATGGGTGGCGGTGTCATGCTGGTTGTAGGTCAGCGTAGCTGAGCGCACAGGAGTGTTGGCGAGCCATCTGTTACCCACAATCTCTGCTTGCGTTTCTGTGACTTGTGTACGAGGCTTCGGCAGGGCAGCACGTATCGCTGACCCAGGGTTGCAGCTCACAGATTCCTTCAGAGTTGTGTCCGAGGAAGGGTTTGCTAAGGCAGAGATAATGAATGTCTTTGGACAAAGCACACATGTGCATGTTTGGGGCCAGGTACAGCTGTGTGTCGCTGTCGTGGTAGGCCACCACATTTGGAATGTGCGTTTTGGTGTGGGTGTTGCTTTTCCACATCCTGACACTGACAATGTCTTTAGGTCTGTAGACTTGGCTTGACTCGTTGATGGGTTGGTTCAGGAGCACGTTCACTTCTCTCTGTTTGGGGTTGATGTGCCGTAGGAAGGCGCTATCCAGAGAGTTGGCCAGGTGTATTTGTTGCAGGTCAGCTGGCATGGTGATGGCGTAAGACGGCACAGTTAACACAAGGCTTAAGGGTATCATGTACGGTGGGGTTTTACTCGTGGTTAGGCTGTCATTGGAGGAGCTAACCTCCCACAGCATGTCTGTTGTTAACGCTGTAAACAGCTGAGTCTGGGTAAAGTCCTTCTGGAAGACAGTAAACAGTGGTTTCAAGGAGTTTACGGTCTGGTTCACTGCATTGACACTGGACATAACAATGTTAAACATTCTGGCGGCAGCAGCGGCTCTAAGCAAAGCTCCCGGGAACTGTTTGGAGCGGTGGTGGTGTCCACTTAACTCCATTTGTGTAACAGTCACTTTCTCATGTTGGCTGAACATGTGTTTTACATCGGCCTCAGTGTGAGTGAGGGAGTCCTCTCTCCATCGGAACCTTGTACAGCTGTATTCGGTTACAGTGCTGGGGTAGTGTGCCCTGTCATCGGTAGTCAGGAGTCTCAGCGGTTTTCTCGGTGGCAGCTGTCCTCTCTTTGGCTGACAGCACGGCACGGCAAACCACAGCAGCATCCTGGTACAGATAATAGGGAGAGAGAGAGAGAAAGGGGAGAAAGAAACAAACAAGGCCTGTCTTTGGTTGGACAGGACAGTCTCTTTGCTTCGTGGGCGGCGACTGGGTTTAGCTCGCCCTCGCCCATGTTTTGCCACATCTTGCTGCTGGCATGACGCTTGCTTCAGTGTTTTGTCAGTGGCTCTGGTGCTGCGTGGTGCAGCACATGCTGCGTCATGGAAATATATTGGCATTATCCCCCTTTTGCTCCGTGGCATTACAAGCCCTGGCATTGTGATGTCAGACGGTGCACAACCCACAATATTGTTCTGTGCACGCAGCATTGTTTGTGTATCATGCAGTGGTTTGGGGTTTTGGTTTGTCAGTGACTGTAGACTGGTTGCCAGGGTGGATGGAGGGGTCTGAGAGGTGGTAAAGCAAAGTCATTATCGAGGTTTCAGAAGCCTGCATGTCCGCTGTGTTGGTCTGTGTAGACAACGGAGCCAGCGTAAGCGATTCTGAGGTAGGCAGTTTAGCTAGTAAAGTTCTTATGCTGTGTGTAATCACTTCAACCTCGAATGTGGGTGGGTGGGTTGGGAGTGACCACAGAATGTTGTTTAGTGTGCCAGTTTTGGCAAGGGTGTCAGTGTGATCTTTAAAGTCCTCGTCTAGACTTGGTAACTTCGAGTGTCCTTTTACCTTCTTCCAGTACACGATCACATTGTGTGTTTTTGTGATGTTATCACATTGCTGGAACAGGTGTTGGTGTTTGACATGCTTGTTGTTTGCAAGTGAGAGTCCGAGTTCCACACATTCAGGTGAGGATTGGAAGAAACCCAGCGTGTGGTGTAAGGTTTGACCACATTGCAGGTTGAGCCAAACAGCGACCCCTTTGGTGTAAGCTGGAACCACCGTACCCTGTTTGTTGACTAAGGTACAGAGGCTTGAACTTGGGCCGGTCGTTAGGGCGTTGTACTCATGGCTGGCTGCTGGGGTTCCCGTGACCTCTGTGACCTGACCGTCTGGCTCTGTGGGAGTTCCCGTGACCTCTGCGACCTGACAGTCTGGCTCTAGCAACCTGTGTAGCTGGAGAGAAAAAGGTTCTCGCACTTGAGCAAAGTCTTTTAGCTGTTTGAAGTTCAGAAAAGGTTCAAAGTGTTCTAGCAGGTCTTTGTTGATGAGCAATGTATGAGTGTTCATTGGTGGGACATACATGGGATGTATTAGACTCATCGGAACGATTGTCAGGTGAATGGAAACACCCTGTTCAAACTGGATGTCATCCTGTTTGTACACCTGTACATTCAGTTCATAAGTTTGAGGTGTAAGAGTTCGATCTTGTCTCTTAGCTTCAAATTGGAGTCTTTTGAAAAGGTGAGATGAGATCACCGTCAGGTTTGATCCTGTGTCGATCAGGTCTTTCCTGTTGACTCCTTTTCGGCCCACCCCCTTTTTGACAAGGCTGCCCAGGAATGTTGGCATCAGGGCAGGTGTGACGATCGGTGGGTGGTGAGGACAGGTCTTGTGTAGCTCGCTGCGAAGGCAGGTAGTCAAAACAGCATTTTCTGGTACCTTGTGTTTGTGGTACCTGGTGTGAGGACCTGTGCTGTCTCGTTCAGGGTGTGAAGCTGTTGACTGTGGAGCTTGGGTGTTGTTGTCACTTTGTGCTGTAACAGTTAGCTCTGTGGTCTGTAGATGACGGGCAGTGTTCTGGGTGCTTGGCTCATCTTCCTTGCGAGTTTTCATGTGAAGAAGATCTTTCAGCACCCTCAGGATCTCTGCTGTCTCAGACGTGGCTGCACTGTGTTGCCCTCTGCAGGCTTGGAACGGTATTGACTCTCTGTAAAAATATCTGTGACTGTGGTGTTGTAGGGCGCCATCTAGGGTTAACTCCAAGCAGTGCTCAGAGACAGAGACTTTGGGGTTTTTTACAGTCTTTTCACAAATAGTCTTTTGCTTGGTGCAAGCTTTGTGGGCTAGGTTCCGTAACTCTTGTGTAGTCCTGTTACGGGGACACGCTAGGACTCTGAGATGAAAACTCCAACTGGCATGTAGGTTTAGGAGGAACAGAGTTTTTAAGTTGAAATCCTGTTCCATACCTGGTTCGTTGCATGCTCCGAAGTAGGTGTTTCTTAGCTGACTACAGAAAGTCTGTGGGTTTTCAAATCGGCCCTGTTTGAGGTCCATAGCAATAAGGAGCCCATGGTCTGAGTTTGGATCAGAGAATTCAAGAATCAAAATCTGTAGCAGTTGCTGGTAGTACGCTTTGACAGTCTCTAGTTGACGATCCAGAAAGCAATGCACATCACGGCTGGACGTGATTTTTAACAGGTACAATGTGTTCACATCTGTCACGTTGGCGACAGTTTGCAAATGAAAGTCAATGGCTTGTAAAGAAGCATGAACGTCATGTCCTCCTGCAGGATCTGGATTGAATGTAGAGATGCTTCTGGCTAGCTTGTGAAGTTCTCTGTGAGCAGTGCAGGGTTTAGTGACATGCATTCTCTGGAAGGGTTCTGTCCCCTCCGTTGTTGACAGATGTTCTTGTAAGCTGGCTGGTGATTTCTTTAGAAGTGGGCTTACACCCCCTTTTCCAGCTCTGGGTTCTTGGCTGAAAGGGTTGGAGTGGCGGCCCGGGAGAAATTTTGTGGTGTGCATTTCTCCGATCCAGCCACTCTGTAATCTGTGAGATTGTCTCAGTTCGGTGTGAACAGTGTCAAGTTCATCTTGGAGCTCATCTCTCTGCAGAGTAAGCTTGTTGAATTTAGCTCGGGCCGCTTGCAAGTGTGTTTTGCAGGCCCAGGTTTTATAGTCTCTTTCTTTCAGTTCAGTCTCTGCTCTTTTTAGGAGAGCGCCACCTTGCTGGAGTTTTTTTTTTTTTGAGTTCTTTTCTGGCTTCTCTCTCCAGCTGTTCTTTTTGACCTGTGTCGAGGCGAAGATCTTGCAGGGCATTGTGAAGTCTTTCAACTCCTTTCTGTAGCACTGGATCTGTGTGGTCCTCTTTCTCGCGCTGGTTCTGGGTCTCGAGGAGGAGCTGATCAAGATGACCCTGGGTTGGGGCCTGGTCCTTCCAGGCCTCCTCCGCGATGTTGCTCCGTTCACTGAGCCATGCCTGGGCAACTAGAATGTGAACTAGGCTTCCGAAGATCCTGGTGAGTTCTCTGTAGTAGTCGCTTTGGTTTGGATCGCGTGCCATCAGTTCATCTAGCTCGGTGTCTAGTTGCTCTGGGTGCTGCAGGTTACTGGCGTCCTTGGGCAGGAAGGGGGTCATCACTGCTTTCAACCATGTCGAGAGGTGACCCCCGTGGACTGCTGGACTGGATGCCTGGAACATCCTGGTTCTCTGTCGGTGAGAGAAGCACAGCACACACACACAAAAAGACCAATGCAAGTTCGTTCTACGTTTAACGAGCTATATTCATACGGGCTGTGCCGTTTATGAGAATTTTGGGGCTGACTGATGCAAACAGTCAGACAGTTAAGTAGCCAATTAACTTGGGTCAACGAAGGACCTGAAATGGAGATTTGACAGGCAGTAGCCTAGCGGGTCGTGTGATGACACCGGCTGCTGGTGGTCGCTCTACTATTTAACTTTGTTGGTGGCTCCCAGGTTACTGTCTCTATGTGAAATGAAAGAAACAAATCACAACAGAACAGAGGGTAGAAAAAGATCAAAGTGAAACACAACACTTGAAATGAGATGAAAACAATAGAAACACAATGTGTTAGTGTGAATGAGGAGGCCGAAGCCTACTGCTAGGTTTTAAGATAGGGCCAACAAGGAAGTGGGCTATCTGGGTAGGAAACCTAGAGATATGGTGTGGCTTAAAGAAGCAAAAGGGTCAAAAACTTAAAATATATCCGGGGGAATATCTAATATTCTGTGGCTTATAATAAGTGGTTAGGTTTTATCACTTTTGGTTCACCTGGTTGAATTGAAGTCATTCAGGTGGGAACCAGTGGCTTGGTCACCTCTCCGATGCTCCCCAAACACTCAACCGCAGTGTCCCCGGTCCTCTGTTACTCTGGCGTGGCGCCGTCTCGAACGGCTTGTGACTTTTAGCACAACCTTTGGAGTGCCAAAATTGCTGATGTCTCTTGAGACAAGAGGAACCGAGTTTCACTCGCAGCCAGTATCGGTAAAACCGGTCGGGCAGCCTTGCTCACTGGAAACCTGAGATGACTGTCCAATCACCGAGGGAGTTCTACAATCAAATACACAAAGGATGAACAAAGGAAACTTAAAGTTAATTAAGGTTTTGGTTTTGTTTAACATCAATTGAGTAAATATATATGTAGAGAGGAAAGGTAACAGCTTTAACATAATAATAATAAAACAAAACAAAGGAATTATGATAATAATGGTAATTATCAAAAATGGCCTAAGTCAAAAGAGAGAAGAAAAATAATAAACATCAAATTAAAAGACAGGAATGAAACAAGGGAGAAGGAGTAGCTGGTTTTCACCACAAGGGGGGGAAGTACTGCTTCTCTGTCTTTAACCTGCTGAGCAGAAAACTTAATTCAAATTAACAATTCAAAACTGGTTTAAAATCAAAATTTAAAATAAGCATGTAAGAATTAAAAGGAAAATCTGAATAATATCCTATAATAACCCATGATAGCTTGTAAGTTATCATTAATAATTATGAAATTAATCAAACAGGGTGAGATTAATCAAAAAGGGTAAAAGTGGACATGCCAATTCAAAACAGAATGGAAAAGACAGAGGTCTGTTAGTCGATTTAAACAGGAGACTGCCACTAGATGGCTTACCTTCTAAGTGGGTCAATCAGTGGTTGACCTGAAACATCTAGATTTCCACTATTAAACAATTAAATTTTTAATTCAAATCATGTTTGAAACCAAACTCAAAGTAAATGTAAACAGTCAAAGGCAGGGAACATTCTTTTGTTTCCCTGTAATAATATTCGCACGAGCAAAGCTGTAAATGCAAATAATTATTGAGAATTTAAACATCTAATTCAAATACATCACAGGGGATTATAAATTAGCAATCAGAGCGCATTATCTGAAATGGCCACAGGTTGGCAGCTTTGCACTCATAGCAAGCTGGAATCAGAAAGCAGGGCGTACCCTGAAATTTCTAACCCACACGTTCCCTCTGGTGTTTAGATAGAGAAATTACAATTTCAATATTACTTACAAATTATCTGATCGTTTGTCAGGCTGATTTTCTGCATCAAAAATCACAATTAACAAACCAAAGGTTTTAATCTCTGAGGTGCTATATTAACATAGGTTGAGGGAAGGATCCGTTCACTTCCCAAAACACAAACTGTAATAAAAACAGGAATTTTCCAACTGTTGACTCCAATAAACATTTATCAAAATAGCACTTATGATTTAAATGTTTTAGATTAAAAAATCGGGTAGCTAAGCCCAATTTTAGACCAGGAGTTTTTATTGTTTATTTTTTTTTTGAATATCATGTGGTTTACCACGAATTCAATAACGATATTTAATAAGCAAGGCCTTTTTAACTGAATCAGAGGAACATCGCTCATGTTCAGATTTACATGTTGCAACTAATAAAAGATTTCTTTATCTTTTAATTATTCATATTAAAATGTTCTCACTGTAAAAAGATTTTGGTCTTTCTTAACAGGATACTTTTAACATTATACTGCAGTTTACTTTCATTAAAAATAACAGTGACTATACTGTTAAGTTTCTACAAATACCTAGCGCGCTGACTGACCAGCTTTTTGCCTCAGTCAGTTGAGTGAGTTCGCGTCTTGCGACTTATCTCACAAGTAACGTTACATAATTTCATAGCGCACGTGCAGAAATTATTAAAAACCATATACACAGATTGATTGCTCACAAAACGAAGTTTGAAATGCCCGCGTTCCTCCACCAAAATGTAACAACAATGAGTTTTACAGAATAATTAACTCAAATGATATATAGGGAATTTGAATAATTAATCAGGAATATGATTAATTATATCTCAGATGACAGTTACATTAAATTTGATTGATTATGAAAAATAGCTCAATTGCCTATACCAATAAATAATCACAGGGCACTGTAACTTACTCATTAATATGTCAATATTCCATTCTTCATATCAATTATTGTGATATCTCTTACTGTAAATTACTGCAAATCAAACAGTGGTATGTCCAGCAAACCACTGTTGACCTATCAATTTTCAATAAAGTTATCACGCCTTATAATTCAAGAAAAATATTCTCTGGCCATGAAAACATTATCCTATCCTTATGATAAATTTAGTTTCTAAATTTAGAGCTTGTAGCTATAGAGATCAGACATCTCAGTGACTCGTAATGTGAGTGGGGTGGAGTCCAAGCCAATCGTCAGTATATGGGTTTTTTAATAATTAAACTAGTAAAC